>NC_136265.1:27313913-27543913 GCF_964187855.1 Myxine glutinosa
ATCGAATTCAAACTTGGTACAGGTATGTATAATAATGTAAAGATTAACTGATTAGAATTTGGGGTCAAAGGTCAAAGTCAAAGTCTAATAGGAATTTGAGAAAGTCTGAAGTGATCTAATTCAAAGTTGACGCACATCTTACTATAATTCACCAAATATCCGTCTGTCTGTCTGTCCGTTCTAAGGTACCGCAGAAACTCCTGAACCGATCGCAACGATATTTTGGGTGGATAATCCTGGGATCTCCAGGAGTAAAATAGGCTATTTAGTTTTTCCAATTTCAGTTTTAGTCTCCAGCATTCTCAGGTTTGGACTCCCGCATAACATTCGCGTTCACATATTGTTCATTGTGACGATGTTTTCATTGTGGCGATGTTGTTTTCCCGGGTGCCGCACAAACGGCTGCACCGATCGGACTCGGTGACCTCGGACAAAGACCTTTTATAAGGACACGGGTTGAATCCCTGCTTGAGAGAATTCCAACCCCTTCCCCGCAATCAGGGCCGTCTCTCCAACTCACAATCCCACGAGATATGTGGAAAGGACGACCCAAAACCAATATAAACATCATTAAACATCATTCGTATATAAACATCATTAAAAGTAAATAATGACCTCGGCGAAAGTTCAAACGACAATTAATCTCTACATGAGAGAACTCCACATAGCTATTTGGGTGGTGTATACACTAACAGATCGCTGTCTCCATCGATCTTGCCAAGGCCGTAACACCTATCGGCTCAAAATCCTTTTAACTGTTGATTTGGAAGTTTTTACAATGAAGGAAACATGTATCGGGAGTACATACGACATTGGGAGGACTAACTGCACGCGTCTTCTGCATCAAGCTTAAATCTGTCATGGCGGATCTGAAGAGCGGAATGCTTGGAGAAGTGGTGGGCTACTTCGGCATGAAGGAGGATCAGAAACGAGGACTCCCACACTGCCACATCCTGCTGATACTTGCTCCCACATGACGTTATTTCCCCGGTGCCGCACAAACGGCTGCACCGATCGCTGCACAGCTGTATCGATCGAGATTTAACGGATGTTTATATAAATCGTTTAAAAGAAAAAAGCCTTCAATTTCTGATATTTAGCCTTTTCATTTGGGCCTCCCAATTGAAGCCGCGCCCATAGGGCGGGTACCGTTGCTAGTATGTATAAAGATGTATGTACTAACTGATTAGATTTTGGGGTCAAGAGGTCAAAGGTCAGAGGTCATGTCAGGTAAAAATGTGATAACTTGTGAACAGGTGAAGGGATTTAAATTAAAACTTGGTACAGGTATGTATAATGATGTAAACATGAACTGATTAAATTTTGGGGTCAAGAGATCAAAGGTCAGAAGTCACGACAGGTAAAAATGTGCTAACTTCGGCACAGCTGAATGGATTTAAATCAAACTTGGTGCAAGTATTATGTGGGCGGACAATGAGGATGTAATAATGTGGGCGGAGGCATATCGGTCGACGTCGTGACGTCGAAGAGTGTCGTTCTAGTTTATTGTTTAAAATGCAATTTTGCCACAATCGGTGTCTATTACAGTCACGTATTTTGACACACAATCTCTCTCGCTCTCTATACACGGCGATTTGGTTTCAGTTCCAGTTGTCTGTTGAGTTTTCCATATTTGGGTCTGTGAGCTGGAGAGTGAGAACACGATAAATAACTCTCAAAACACTTGGAACCTTCATGCCAATGCACACACATGAGATTGGAACATTTTGGCCAACACACACGAAAAGCATTTTATCACTTAGAACAGACTTTGTTTAGGACTCACTTTGTTCTCAAGTAGTTTGATGAGTATTTTATTTTCATCAGGATCAGTCCGAAAGCTGCAGCGTCCCGCTGTGAAACCCCAGAACAGTAACACGAGGCAGAATTCTCGGCCAACAAAAGCTGGAGACACAAAACCGCCATCAATTACACCATAATCCTGCCACACAAATAAAAAAAATAAACCACAAAATAAATAAACACATTAAAACCACAATAAACCAAAACACAGTACCACAAATAAACAGTAGGGGGTGCATTGGCACCCGAGACGTGGGCACTGTGCACCAGCATTACAGAAACTGGTTTCAAATCTGGCTGAAGGCAGGAGTAATCAAGGATGCGAATTCCAAGCTTCTGGAAGCTGAGATAATCTTGGGAGACTAAACATGTTACTGTGAGATTGTTCACAAAAATCAGCCATTTACTTGATGACCTTCATGGAGGCCTGCCTCACCTGATGCCGCCCATCTCCAATGCCATTCCATACATTGGGGGTTCACTCTTAATGCCCTCATGGCAACTTGAGATGGGCATGCAAGTGCTACCTAAGAAAAGGCATCCGCATCGCCCAAAGCGGATTATAAGACAACGTTCATTGATGACATTGATTACCTCTGTATGGTCAACTCTCTCTATTGTATGGTATATATTGTACGGTCAATATGGTATGGTCATTGTATTGTATATGTTGTATGGTCAATAAGACTCTCTGTCTCTGCTCACCTTCACTCTTTCATTCCTCTTTTCTCCCGCCTCTGGAACAAACTCCCTCACTCTCTTCAATCCCACTCCTCCCTCCAGGTCTTTAAAACAGCTGTTCACCACCATCTTTTATCTCCCCCATCCAAAACCTTGATCTTTTCTACCCCTGTTAATTCACCCCAGATCCACTTTTCTGAAATACCGACTTCTTTCCTGGAAGTCCTAGCTGTGTCCATGTGCACCCCCCCACCCTCCCCTGCCCACGCCTCCTCTCCCCAAGCCCTCTCCCTCCCACAGATCTCCCGATGTGCTTCCCCCTCTCTCCCCATCTTGTCTCCTGCTCCCTTTATTTCGTCTTATGTGTCCGTTTGTTGTTTGTTTGTTTTTGTCATTAACGTTAGCTCTTTCACGAGCCTCGACCTTGTATACAAAAAAAAACAAAAAAACAATCCCTTTTGAATAACAACAACATTACCGTTTAGAATGACTAGATGTATTCTGTCAACACCGCACAACCACGATGGTGTCAACACTGTGGGCATCGTGAAAGATGAGCCTCGAAATGAAAACGACATCAGATGACACAAGTCAATTTATACACACACTGATGTCAGGACTCTGTGCAGACAAACTCAAATATGTAGATGATCTCAGACACAAGAATGATAAACTGGTATAAACGAGACTTCCTGGACCGAAACCTGATTCGCATATAGTATAAACCAAAGTTACTTTTTTAAAACAACCAATGGATTAAAAAGAATTGCAACTACGTCCAAGGAAGCAGTTCAGTTTGGAATTTTTAATATGAAATTGGCGAAGCCGAGAAATGAACGAAACCCATTACCCTTTCGGACCCCTTAGAATTACCCTTTAGAATTACCCTTTACAATTACGCTTTAGAACTACCCTATATAATCCTTTAGAACCCATTAGAAATACCCTTTAGAACCCATTAGCATTACCCTTTAGAATTACCCTTTGGAACCCATTAGAATTACGCTTTAGAACACTTTAGAAACCATTAGAATTATGCTTTACGACACTTTAGAAGCCTTTAGAATTACGCTTTAGAACACTTTAGAACCCTTTAGAATTACGTTTTGGAACACTTTATAACCCATTATAATTACGCTTTAGAACACTTTAGAACCCTTTAGAATTATGCTTTAGAACACTTTAGAAGCCATTAGAATTATGCTTTAGAACACTTAGAATTATCCTTTACAACCCTCCAGGACCCTTCAGAACCCATTATAATTATGCTTTACAACACTTTAGAACCCATTAGAATTATGCTTTAGAACACTTTAGAAGCCATTAGAATTATGCTTTAGAACACTTAGAATTATCCTTTACAACCCTCCAGGACCCTTCAGAACCCATTAGAATTATGCTTTAGAACCCTTTAGAATTACCCTTTAGAACCCATTAGAATAACACTTTGGAACACTTTAGAACCCATAGGAAATACGCTTTGGAACACTTTAGAAGCCATTAGAATTACGCTTTAGAAGCCTTTAGAATTACGCTTTAGAACCCTTTAGAATTACGCTTTAGAACCCTTTAGAATTACCCTTTAGAACCCATTAGAATTATGCTTTAGAACACTTTAGAACCCATTAGAAATACGCTTTATAACACTTTAGACCCCATTAGAATTACGCTTTAGAAGCCCTTGGAATTACGCTTTGGAACCCATTAGAATTACGCTTTAGAACACTTTAGAACCCATTAGAAATACGCTTGAGAACACTTTAGAACCCATTAGAATTACGCTTTAGAAGCCTTTGGAATTACGCTTTGGAACCCTTTAGAACACTTTAGAACCCATTAGAATTACGCTTTAGAACACTTTACAAGCCTTTAGAATTACGCTTTAGAACACTTTATAACCCATTAGAATTACCCTTTAGAACACTTAGAATTACCCTTTAGAACCCTTCAGGACCTTTCAGAACCCATTAGAATTACACTTTAGAACCCTTTACAATTACCCTTTAGAAGCCATTTGAATTACGCTTTGGAACACTTTAGAACCCATAGGAAATACGCTTTAGAACACTTTAGAACCAATTAGAATTACGCTTTAGAACACTTTAGAACCCATTAGAATTACGCTTTAGAACACTTTAGAAGCCTTTAGAATTACGCTTTGGAACCCTTTAGAATTACCCTTTAGAGCCCATTAGAATTACACTTTAGAACACTTTAGAACCCATTAGAAATACGCTTTAGAACACTTTAGAACCCATTAGAATTACGCTTTAGAAGCCTTTGGAATTACGCTTTGGAACCCTTTAGAATTACGCTTTGGAACACTTTAGAAGCCTTTTTAATTCTGCTTTGGAACACTTTAGAATTACGCTTTAGAACCCTTTAGAATTACGCTTTAGAACACTTTAGAACCCATTAGAATTACGCTTTAGAACACTTTAGAAGCCTTTAGAATTACGCTTTAGAACACTTTATAACCCATTAGAATTACGCTTTAGAACACTTTAGAAGCCTTTCGAATTACGCTTTAGAAGCCTTGAGATTTACGCTTTAGAACACTTTATAACCCATTACAATTACGCTTTAGAAGCCTTTAGAATTACGCTTTAGAAGCCTTTGGAATTACCCTTTAGAACCCATTAGAATTACACTTTAGAACACTTTAGAACCCTTTAGAATTACGCTTTAGAACCCATTAGAATTACGCTTTAGAACACTTTAGAAGCCTTTGGAATTACGCTTTAGAACATTTTAGAAGCCTTTGGAATTACGCTTTTAGAAACCTTTAGAATTACGCTTTAGAACACTTTAGAACCCATTAGAATTACGCTTTAGAACACTTTAGAAGCCTTTAGAATTACGCTTTAGAACACTTTATAACCCATTAGAATTACGCTTTAGAACACTTTAGAACCCTTTAGAATTACGCTTTGGAACACTTTATAACCCATTATAATTACGCTTTAGAACACTTTAGAACCCTTTAGAATTACGCTTTAGAACACTTTATAACCCATTATAATTATACTTTAGAACACTTTAGAAGCCTTTAGAATTACGCTTTAGAAGCCTTTAGAATTACGCTTTATAACACTTTAGACCCCATTAGAATTACGCTTCAGAAGCCCTTGGAATTACGCTTTAGAATTACCCTTTAGAACCCATTAGAATTACGCTTTACAACACTTTAGAAGCCTTTAGAATTACGCTTTAGAACCCTTTAGAACTCTTTAAAGCCCATTAGAATTACGCTTTGGAACACTTAGAATTACCGTTTAGAACCTTTCAGGACCCTTCAGAACTCATTAAAATTACCCTTTAGAACCCATTAGAATTACCATTTAGAACACTTAGAATTAAACACGGTGTGTTTTAGAAGGGTTCTTCTTCATTTTTGACGTATGGACAGCCAAATTTTGAAGCGACTTCACTGCTTTAAAATTCTGTGTTACAAAGAAAATTGAAGGAGAAAGTAAAACGGTGAAGAAACCATCATTATCTGTCTATCATTACCTGTCCATCATTATGTGTCCATCATTATCTGTCCATTATCTGTCCATCATTATGTGTCCATCATTACCTGTCCATCATTACCTGTCCATCATTACCTGTCCATCATTACCTGTCCATCATTATCTGTCCATCATTATCTGTCCATCATTACCTGTCCATCATTACCTGTCCATCATTATGTGTCCATCATTATGTGTCCATCATTATGTGTCCATCATTATGTGTCCATCATTATGTGTCCATCATTATGTGTCCATCATTATGTGTCCATCATTATCTGTCCATCATTATCTGTCCATCATTACCTGTCCATCATTATCTGTCCATCATTATCTGTCCATCATTATCTGTCCATCATTACCTGTCCATCATTACCTGTCCATCATTACCTGTCCATCATTATCTGTCCATCATTATCTGTCCATCATTACCTGTCCATCATTACCTGTCCATCATTACCTGTCCATCATTATCTGTCCATCATTATCTGTCCATCATTATCTGTCCATCATTATGTGTCCATCAATATGTGTCCATCATTACCTGTCCATCATTACCTGTCCATCATTACCTGTCCATCATTACCTGTCCATCATTACCTGTCCATCATTACCTGTCCATAATTATCTGTCCATCATTATCTGTCCATCATTATCTGTCCATCATTATCTGTCCATCATTACCTGTCCATCATTACCTGTCCATCATTATCTGTCCATCATTATCTGTCCATCATTATCTGTCCATCATTATCTGTCCATCATTATCTGTCCATCATTATGTGTCCATCAATATGTGTCCATCATTACCTGTCCATCATTACCTGTCCATCATTACCTGTCCATCATTACCTGTCCATCATTACCTGTCCCTCATTACCTGTCCATCATTACCTGTCCATCATTATCCGAGACGACATCAAAGAAGAGATGGAATCTTCCATCAAGGTTGCTGTACCTTGGTGTGAAGCTTGCATAAGAGCGTTGTCCACAGCTCCAGCTGTCTTGTCCTTCCTTGTTAGTGGACCTCATTAAAACCTGCGAGGACCACAGGAAGGCAGAACGCCAGACTTGGTAAGACCGACACCTCGTTTTTAGCTCACCTGGAAGAAGTTCAGGGGAGCTCATGTGATGGCGCGTCATCCGTCCCTAAACACTTGAAACTTCTTCTCCGAAACCGCTGATGGGATTGCGACCAAATTTGGCACAAATGATATTTGTTGTGTTGTGACTAAAGTTTGTTCACGGCATTTTAAAAAATCGGGGTCTAAAGGGGTTTACCGGGGTCAAAGTGGATCCAGGTTTGACCCCCAAAATAGGAATTTGCTTTCTTCTCTGAAACTACACAAAGTATTTTGATGAAACTTCACCACAACCTTCATCATCCGTGATGTACCAAAGTTTGTTCATGGCATTAGAAAAATTGGTGTCTGAGGAGGTACACGGGGTGGGGGGTCGGGGGGGTTGCCCCCCAAACTAGGTTTTTTTTTTCCGTTTGTTTAAAGTTTTATGATTATGTTAGTATGATTCTACTTGCTGCCCTGTATTCTAGCAACCATTGAAATTGGTTTTAAATACCCTTAGTCAGTGCAGGATACTGTTTATTCTACCAGGTGAGCTCCAGGGGTATTGCCCCTATGTTTATTTTGTAGAATGAAGAAGCATCCATGGAGCGCGCGCACACACACACACACACACACACACACACACACACACACACACACACACACACACACACACACACACACACACACACACACACACACACACACACACACACACACACACACTGCCAGGACTAAAAACAACACCCCACAATGGGTGGATGACTCCCCACTCGCCCCCTTTTTGGAGCCACCGGCCATCCAATAAGAAGATGCGGTCTCCTAAAAAAAACACCCATGCGGTTGGACTGGTTTGTGGCAAATCAGGTATCAGAGAAGGGTAGTGACACTCTTACCGAAGCAAATGCCATCAAAAGGCTGATGAGCTAATATTAGCCAACGGCGACAACAACACTATACCTGTGGGGAAGAGGGTGGGTACATGGTGTCGCTGAAGCCCTGGATGGCATGCATGTTCCTCATACAGTGCATGACACTGCAGTCAAATTCGTACCACTTTTGTACCATAATGAGTTCCAATAATATGAAGAGAATGTTTCGACAGCACCGCTTGCCGATACTTATTGCTAATGTTAGAGGCGTTTGGCCAAATATTGGAATTCTTGCTCAAAGTTTGGATGGAGGTTTTGTTTTCACCCCTGTCTGTTTGTCTGTCTGTTTTTGAACAAAATATCTCAAAAAGTTTTGGACAGATTCGGACGAAATTTGACAGAGATGTCGCGTATGCGACAAGGACGAAATGATTAGATTTTGGTGAAGATCTGGATTCGGATCCGGCTACTCGAATCTTTAAAGTGAATCTTCACCATTGGGAGATGGGGCCAAAATCGATACATAGCAGGATATCTCAAAAAGTTGTGGACGGATTTGGACGAAATTTGGTAAAGATGTAGCGTATATGACACGGACGAAATGATTAGATTTTGGTGAAGATCCGGATTCGGATCCGGCTACTAGAATTTTTAAAGTGAATCTTCACCATTGGGAGATGGGGCCAAAAACGATACATAGCAGGATATCTCAAAAAGTTGTGGATATATTTGGACGAAATTTGGTAAAGATGTAGCGTATATGACACGGACGAAATGATTAGATTTTGGTGAAGATCCGGATTCGGATCCGGCTACTAGAATTTTTAAAGTGATTCTTCACCATTGGGAGATCGGGCCAACAACGATACAAAGCACGATATCTCAAAAAGTTATGGACGGATTTGGACACGAAACTTGGTCGACACGTTGTGTGTCTGACAAGGACAATTCGATTCAATTTTGGTGAAGATCTGAATATAGATTCGGATATGATTTTTAAAAAACATTTTAAGTGATTCTTCACCATTGGGAGATATGGCCAAAAACGATACATAGCAGGATATCTCAAAAGGTTATGAATGGATTTGGACAAAATTTGGCAGAGAGGTGGTGTATGTGATAAGGACGAAATGTTTAAATTTTGGTGAAGATCCGGATCCGGCTACTAGAATTTTTAAAGTGATACTTCGCCATTGGATAATAGGGCCAAAACCGACATATAGCAAGATATCTCAAAACGTTGTGGACGGATTTGGACGAAACTTGGTGGACAGGTTGTGTGTGTGACAAGGGCGAATCGATTCGATTTTGGTGAAGATCTGAATATGGATTCGGATACGAGAATTATTTAATTTCTCAGTGATTCTTCACCACTGAGAAATCGGGCCAAAAGCGATATATAGCATGATATTTAAAAAGGTTGAATGAATATGACTAAACTTGGTGGACGAGGTGGTTAGGTGACGAGAACAAGCAGATTATATTTTGGTTCAGGTCCGAATCCAAATCCGGCCTATCAGTGGGATACAAAACGTAAACTGTTCAGCCTGGCGGAGGTATCCTCTCTACCGAGTGCCGTTCTAGTTGTTACTACTGAATCACTTTTAATTCTACTGTGACTGATTCTTATGCGTCGCTCAGTGGATATTAGGAGCGGCCTACAAGACAAGATTGTAGGGATGGCTTGGAAAAAGCAAGCTGGGAATCCCTCAGGCAGCATCTGCATCGCAGGGCATAGGATGAAGCCCTAAACACCGGAGATCCTGAGTATCTTGGAACAACATTGAGGCAATCATCAAGTCAGGTATGGAGATATTCATTTCCTATAAAGATGCCACTGTTCTGCCGACTGATACTCAATGGTTTACTGAGGTCTACCCAATGGCTGACAAAACTATATGTCTGGTGTATAGCCTAACAATTGGAGCAAGCCCATGTGCTGGTATCCATGACGCTTTGATAGGGACAAGGCAGAACTATCAGGAAGTGGTGTAGGAGGCTAAAATACAATACTTCCAGAGGATAAAAGATCGTCTGACCTCTGGAGTAACCGAGTCACGTGATTGGTGGTGGGCATGGAGGAGGAACACCTGAGTCATTTTCGTATCCCAACCTTGCAGAAGGACGGCCAGATCTTCACCAACTATCAGGAGAAAGCGGACATCTTCTGCGATCATTGTTTTAAAGTGTACAATTGATAACACTGAAAATGGCCCTCCTGGTCTCACAGCTCACACGGACACTCACCTGGATGCGAAAAAGTCCAGCCTCATGACCTTAGGTTTAGCCATGGCCACTTCCCTTCCTCTTGGAAGATAGCCAATGTAGTGCCAGAGCATAAGAAAAACTCGTGCTCTGTCCACACAATTACAGGCCCACCAGTCTCGCATTCGCAAGGTTATCGAGAGAGAGTTATCAACACTGCATTGAGGATGACCCCATCATCAACAATCAGTTTGACTTCCGTCCTGGTCATTCAGCCTCTGATGTACACACCTGAGTCATGAGTGGATGCCTTGTCTCAATAGACATTAGGAGGGTACAATTGTAGAGTGTGGCACAAGGTCTTCAGGTCCGATGGGATCCTTGTTTGTTTTTGATGTGATCCTTCCTTGTTTTCAACTATTGCTTTTGGTTCATGTCTCCACGGGTTTTCTGGGACTGGGATATTGACATTTTTGCAGATATGTGGGTAAATTACTCGACATACTTTGTTGTGCCTTTGTGTGTATAGCTGTTCAGACATGAGTCTTTTACATCACGATATGAGGTGACTTGTTAGGGTTAGTGTTAGGGTTAGTGTTAGGGTTAGGGTTAGTTAGCTGACCACGTTGGATGCTCATGAAGTCGGAGGGCAGCTGTTGCAGTGGTTATCGAGCACCGACGTCAGCTCTAGTTGCTCAAGAACTAATATAACTGGACTAGACATTGACGTAGGTGCGCTTCTCAGGCCAAGGAAGCCTGATCGAACCCAGTGCCGGTTGTACCCTCTATTGGTCAGGCAGGTGGCAGGTAGAGCGGCTCCTCTCAGGTGTCGGCTTTATAGTGAATCATTAAATTGCCTCCAAACTGCAAAGCCTACCAATTGGTCATTCTGATCGAATAATCTCTCTACGCCTTCCTCTACAAGACCAACAACTTGTCACTATCATCAGTGTATATGCTCCAAACCCTCAGGCCTAACACGATCAGAAAAACAAATTATACTATGAGCTCCGAGACGTAATCCAGAAATCACCTCCAAAAGACAAGATCGTCATCAAAGATGATTTCAATGCAAGAGTTATGTGTGACTATCACGCATGGACAAATGTACTTGGAAGACATGGTACTGGAACCTGCAACGACAATGGCCACCGTCTACTGGAACTCTGTGCGGAGACACAGCTCTCAATAACCAACAGCTAATTTCAGCAGAAAGACCGCTACAAGACAACAGATGCATCCCAGCTCCAGGCATTGGCACTTCATAGATTCCATCTTGGTGCACCAGCCGGACCTAATGGATGACCTGCACACCGGAGTCATGCTCAGTGCTAACTACCATACTGTCCACCGGCTCGTCCGTTCTAAATTATCATTTCAAGTCTCAGCTGAAGCATAGAGGTTTCAACCGGCCAAATAAATTTGATGTTTCCAATACTCAACAAATCAGTAATACTCGATACTACCGAAGAGGTTGCTGGGATCAGTTGCAGGAAGAATCGGGACTGGTTTGATCAAAATGACCAGGAAATCCAAAGATAAGCTCCACTCACCAAGCCCTTCTAGCACAGCCAAATAGTCAGGAAATAAAGATGGCCATTCACCATGAATGCAACATCCTCCAACAAAAACGGCCTGATCTCCAAAATAACTGGTGGATTGCTGTTGCAGAAAGAACCCAAATGTACGCTGACATTGCTGACACCAGAATGAAGCGATGAAGCACTGACATCTGTTTATGGCCCCACGTTCCAGACGCAAAGTCCTCTGAAAAGGTCTGATGGTCAAACCCTGCACAATTGACAAAGACTCTGTCTTGGATCACTGGTCAGAGAACTTTTATACCTGGACACTGGACAGTGCAAGATACCGCCATTCCTCAACTGCTGTCAAGGTTGAACTCGACGAGTTTCTCACACTACAAGAAACCACCACTTCTATCAACCTGATGAAAAGCCCCTGGAAATTTATGGAATTCCACCCTAAACTTTGAATGCACAACACTCCATGCTCCACAAATTATTTGTAGCCTGCTGGGAGCAGGACAAAAATCCCACAATATCGGCGTGACGCTGTGATCATCACCCTGTATAAGATCAAAGGAGACAAGTTGGACTGTTCCAAGTACCGTGGGATCACCCTTCTTTCCACTGCCAGGAAGATTTTGGCTGGAATCCTTTATAACAGATTTGTGCCTGCCATAGCAAAGGAGGTCCTCCCAGAGAGCAAGTGTGGCTTTAGAGTTTAGAGCAAACAGAGGTATGATGTGCATGGTATTTGTGTGCAGACGAATACAGGAAAAGTGCCGAGGGCAGAACAAAGGACTGTACGTTACCTTCAAACCAGATTTCCCAGCAACAAAAACTCCAAAATCAAGTGAGTTTAGTAAATCAATATATACCCTATCATCTTCAATTTGTGTATTCAACGGTTCATCAAAATAACTTGAACTATAGTATCCATCTCTTGTGAGAAGAAACATTAATCTAGAGGTTAATTTAATAGGTGGTTGGGCAGAACTTAAGAACACCAATTTATCATTAAATATCAATACCTTTTCTTTCACAAAATAGAACTGTGCTGGTTCTTCTGTTGGAATGAGACCCGCTCTGGTTTTTGAAACCGCTGAATATTCATTGTTTTGAAGAGCTTCCACAACATAATTAGGAGGTTGATTTACCTTTTCCAATTGTTGAAATAATCCTTCATCATCATATTCTAATTTTCCTATATTTTCTAATTCTTGCTCTATCATTTGGCTAAAATCTTTGAGCATTTGAAGTTTTCCAGGTGTGTATTCCATTGTGGGAATTGTAGAGGGTTGTTATCTTTGTTGGGAAGTTTTTAAAAGCGGTTTAAAAACCTTCTCTTGTTTTCTTTCAAATGCTTCTTCACCCGTTAGTTTCTGTCTCCGTTTCTTCTTTATCTCTTCCTGTTGCTTCACAACTTTTGAAACTAACTCCTGATGCTCCTTAAACTTTCTTGCTCTTTCTTGTACATTCATTTTCTATATTTATTCATTGAAAAATATCATTTACTGAATTGTAAAGGTGAATGGGGAAGTAGTTTTCCTCTTCTTTTTTATTTTAGTAGATGTGTTCAAATAAATCCTTTTCTTTCAATATTTTATCAAATTCTATATTTGCATTAATACGAGTTGTAATTCTTTCTTCACTAATCCTAGTATCTCTGCTTTTCATGCGTTGGCGTTGAGTTTCTTCATCAACATCAAAACCAAGTGATAAAATCTTAACTCTATTATCACTCAGATGTTTCATAATTTGTCTCATTCCTTCTGGATTAGTTGCTAAAATCCCAAGACCACAAGATTTTAGTTTCTTTAACTCACTCTTACAATGTGAATATTTTGTCATGCCAAGAGAGACCTCCTCAAATATTTGACCTTCGTTCCTCAATCACATATGTTCCTCCATTGAAATGTAGTAATAAACTTCACCTTCTTCCTCTCCTGGTCGCTTTGCTCTGGTTGTTTTAGATACACCATACCACCATACGGTGTTTAAAAAAAAAAAATTACAATCTTTTCAATTTTACTATTCAAGAGTTTAGATTTCTGAAAGTTTTTTTCTGAAGCAGATTTAACCACAAGATGAATAATAATAATAGTTGTCATTTATGTGTGTAATTATTTATAAAATAAAAAAATATCATTTTGTATCTCATCTTGTTTCACAACAATATATTTATATTTTCCAGTCGTGTGTTTTATATAAGCCTCAAATTACTTTTTACTACATAACGTAGAACAATTGTCTCTCCAAAAATTATTTACATCTATTGAATTTAAGTTGAATAAAATAAAAGTATTGGCATTGTTTCTTATTGAGCGACGAGGGAGTTGAAAGTATGATTGACTGAAATCAATATGATTACAAGAAGAATGTATCCCTCTTGTGTAGAAGCTATCCATAACCGTTTGGTTTCTCTCATTAACACAATCATCAAAGATAACGAGGTTCTTTTTTGAATTATCTAAATATTGGGGTGAAGGTACACTACTCACAATAAGTTAGGGATATTGTGGGAGTGAGTTTATTTATTTTTTCACAGGGGTTAGGGTTAGGGTATTGAAATCAAGAATGCTCTGTTTTTTCACACTCATTAATAACCATAGAATTAGGACCAACAACTTTTTCAACATAATTAATACACGAAATCAACCACACCGAAGAACCTGCCAATATCCCTAACTTATTGTGAGTAGTGTATATCATCTGTATTATCACTGAGAATACAAGTTATGCGTTTATGTTTTGATTTCTCTTTTGTATCACAAAATAGTTGTATTATATCTTCAATGTTATAATCATTTAGTTTGTTTTGAAGTTTAAATAGACCAATTATATCTTCTTTTTGAAGACCCGCATTAAAACCTTGTGATAGTAGTTGATACTCGGGTTGAAAACTTGACTTTGTGAAAATTATTAAATTATTATAATCTAAAAAGTTGGGGGTAAGGAGCATCTTTAAAAGCAAACAGGTTTTTTCACATCCGCTTGAACCAACTTAGACATCTTAATGAATTTGGAAGATTTTTATGGTTGTTAAATTTTATCTTGTTTTCCCAAACGGGTAAAAAAATCATTCATTTATAAATTTGGAAAACAAGTAATCTAATTTTTACAGGCTTTTTTAGAAACTCTATGTTTTATCCTGAGTTCAACTTTAATTTCAAAATAATTCATTCTTTTATTTATGTAGTACCTTGTGTTGATATTTCCCTGAAAATGACAATCATGAATAGAAAATAACAAAATTCTTGAAACATTACCATAATTTTATCAATCTCCTCCATTGTTAGGAAAGGTGTTTTATCACCCTCATACTTAACGTTCATTTCTATTATTAATCTTGTAAAGTAATTCATTTTTGGTTCTAATTTAAAGGAGTTTTTTTTTTGTTTTTTTTAATCATCATTAATTAAAAGATAATCACAGAATAAACATTGTTTATGCGCTTTTGACTATGTTTAATCCCACTCTATCACAAGCCAGACAATTCTCTAATTTATCAAATGGAGTATCAGGGAATTCAAGAGGCTCAACATCTGATATAGCATTTACATTCATCATACTTATATAGTAAAATTGTCTTATATATTTTCTTATCATACTTATATATTTTGGCGGCAAAAAGGGTTGGCGTCAGGAAGGGCATCCGGCCGTAAAACATTGCTTCAAAAAGGGGACCGAAAAACAACAACAACCACAGTTCCCGAAAAAGGCCAACCCCCGCTTGCGGGGAAAAATGGCCTCTAAAGGTGGTTTTTTATTTATTTATACTTATATAGTAAAAGATGACTTAAACTAAAAATCATCTTCACTATAATCAGTGCTTTCATAATCACCATCATCTATAAAACTACTTTCATAACTCTCGTTTGAAAACAAACTCTCAATAGGTTTTTTCATTGCTTTTTCCGGCTTTAAATAGATTGCTAAAAGTAGAGGTGAAACTTTTGTTAGAGCTGCTTTCATTGATGTTGTTCCAGATATATTAAAAGCCCTTCCACTGAAGGAAATTGAAGAACTCATATTGTCACTCATAATTGGTTTAATCCAGTAGTTGTTATAATTATCTTTATTCAATTTTACATCCTTGACATGTTTCTCAGTTTCTTTTACAAATGTAGACATTGAGTGAAACTTGTCGTTTGTGTCTTGATATATTGTATTTATTAAGTAAAAAAGTTGGTGAGTAAAATGGTCTTAATCCAACAGATTCTCCAAAGAAAATTTTAGTTTAAGCACAGATACACCTATAAATTAAACGAAATTTTCATCAAGAAAATTTTAGCTTCAGTAAAGTTTTACTATATAAATATGGTGAATACAATGTATTGCGACGTTTGTAATCGTGAATATAAATATTATAAAAAACACCTTAAAACCCACAAACACACATTCAATCTTTTTCAACAAATATCTCCACTTGAACGAGAAATAACAGTGTGATGTCTGCTCTAAAGATGACTTAAAGTGTAGTTATAAGAAATGCCTTCTATCACGCAAACTTAAGACGAATGAAGAAGGGATACTAAAATTATACTAATAAATACTAAAATACTTAATACAATAAATAAATACAGTACTAATAAATACTAATCTCTCCACCGTCTGTCGTCGTCCAACAAGCAAGGGTCCAGGGTCAAGAACGCAAGGGAAATCCAGGGCAAGAGGGATCCAGAATGAGAAGGAGGTCCAAACGAGAGGGCAGTTCAAACGAGAGGGGGCGAATAAGAGACAAAAATGTCGGTCTCCTCAAACTTTTAACGTCAGCTTGTGACGTCACCGGCGGTTCTCCTCCAATCAGCGCGTAGCTTCTTGCTCCCCTCTCATGTCCTCCGTGGTCTTCGCCAATCAGTCCTCTGCTTCCTTCCACCAATCCGAGGGAAGCTTCTTGCCCCTCCCTCTACCAATCGGCAGGCTTCACCCTGCCTCGCTTCCCTATTGGTGGTGTCTCGTCCAATCACTGCCCCTCTGGGCGTTGCTCCCGGCCTGCTTGCGCGATGAGTGTTGCTATGCCAGCTGGTGATGTAGCTGGCTGCGGCTCCATCGGCAGTGCCCCGAACTGGCTTCCGGTGAGTTTTATTGTGGGGGGTTAATTTGATTAGTGGGTGTTCTAATGGGCCTTTCCTAGTGTCTATGGTGTAGTGCCATACAGGACAAAGGATAGATCACATCGGGTAAGACTTACAAGGGATAGTTTACCCTTATGCCCTAATCTAGTTAACAAGCCCCGCCCCCTTGTGACGGGAACGAATATACACTTAATCCGACATTGGGGCTAAACAGGTCCCTGCTTATGTACATTGAGATGGTTCTTCTTCTTCTTCACGACAGTCGGAGCATGATACCTACACAGATCTACCTGATCTATACATCACTTTATCCCAAAATTCATAACAATATTTAAAAGATAAGTATAAGTGTTAAGATACACATAATAATTAATAAAAAAGGGGAATGGGGGGTTTAACGGGCGACCGCCACCTTTTTTTTTTTACTGGTATATAAATGATAGAACCAAGCAATAACCAAACCAAAGAGTGGAGAAAATCACAGCCTTGGTATTTAATGGAAAGCATAACGAATGTGAAAAATATCAAATAAGTCTTATTGAAGAAATAACAGGGGTAAAAGTAGATAAAACAAATAAGCAGATACATTTAAATACGAGTAAGTTAGAGGCTCCTCCCAGAGGAGTCAACATCCTTGAATGGACAGAAAACTTTGATGGTTGTCAAAAGTTCAATGGAAAAATAATTTACTACAATCTAAAAATGATATGTGGCTCAGGAGGAAATCAGACAAGAGCAATAAGAGAGGTTTATAATTTCTTCTCTGCCCAACAAAGATACTTAAACCAAGAACCAAGTTCAAACATACTATTTATCAATATTCTCGATGGTGAGGAGTTAAATAAGAAGATTAAGTTAATCCCTAATATAGAACATAAACAATTATTTGTTGGCTCTCTACATGAGTTCAAATAAAATATGGGGGTCTATTGACGATTTAACCGTTGATAATGGCTTAGATGGGAAAGGGAGAAATAGACGGATGTTTTGGGGTTTTTCGGTGGGTGGTCCATAAGTTCCAACGCACATTCCCCATTCATTTACATGTAAAATTCGGTGTGTTTTCGAACCACCATTCTCCTACTAACGTTGGAAAATAGACGTCGCGATTGCAACCAATAAACAACGTTAGGGCAATGTGGGAAAATAGACGGATGTTTTTGGGTTTTTCGGTGGGTGGTCCATAAGTTCCAACGCACTTTCCCCATTCATTTACATGTAAAATTCGGTGTGTTTTCTAACCACCATTCTCCTACTAACGTTGGAAAATAGACGTCGCGATTGCAACCAATAAACAACGTTAGGGCAATGTGGGAAAATAGACGTCGCGATTGCAACCAATAGACAACGTCAGGCCAACACTGGAAAATAGACGTCGCGATTGCAACGTCGCGTCCCCGTCCCCCCTTACCACGCCTCCTCCCCCCAAGCCCTCTCCCTCCCACACTTCTCCCTGCTCTCAAATGTTGTGTTTGTGTGCTTCCCCTTCTCTCCCCATCTTGTTTTCCGCTCCCTCTTTTTATATATTTTGTTTGACTCGTTGATTTGTTTGTGAAGTAAATGTTAGCTCTTTCACGAGCCTCGATTCAGTATACAAAAAAAACCAAAAAAAAAACCAATAGACAACGTCAGGCCAATGTTGGAAAATAGACGTCGCGATTGCAACCAATACACAACGTCAGGCCAATGTTGGAAAATAGACGTCGCGATTGCAACCAATAGACAACGTCAGGCCAACATTAGAAAAGAGACGTCGCGATTGCAACCAATAAACAACGTCAGGCCAACGTTGGAAAATAGACGTCGCGATTGCAACCAATAGACAACCTCAGGCCAACATTAGAAAATAGACGTCGCGTTTGAAACCAATAAACAACTTCAGGCCAATGTTGGAAAATAGACGTCGCGATTGCAACCAATAGACAACCTCAGGCCAACATTAGAAAATAGACGTCGCGATTGCAACCAATAAACAACGTCAGGCCAATGTTGGAAAATAGACGTCGCGATTGCAACCAATAGACAACCTCAGGCCAACATTAGAAAATAGACGTCGCGTTTGAAACCAAGAAACAACTTCAGGCCAATGTTTGGAAAAGAGACGTCGCGATTGCAACCAGAGACAGCGTTGGGCCAACGCTGGAAAATAGACGTCGCGATTGCAACCAGAGACAGCGTTGGGCCAACGCTGGAAAATAGACGTCGCGATTGCAACAAATGGACAACGTTAGGCCAACATTAGAAAAGAGACGTCGCGTTTGCAACCAATAAACAACGTCAGGCCAACGTTGGAAAATAGACGTCGCGATTGCAACCAATAGACAGCGTCAGGCCAACGCTGGAAAAGAGACGTCGCGTTTGCAACGAATGGACAACGTTAGGCCAACATTAGAAAAGAGACGTCGCGTTTGCAATGATAGACAGCGTCAGGCCAACGCTGGAAAAGAGACGTCGCGATTGCAATCAATAAACAACGTTAGGGCATTGTTGGAAAATTGACATCGCGATTGCAACCAATAAACAACATTAGGGCAATGTTGGAAAATAGACATCGCGATTGCAACCAATAAACAACGTCAGGCCAATGTTGGAAAATAGACATCGCGATTGCAACCAATAAACAACGTCAGGCCAATGTTGGAAAATAGACATCGCGATTGCAACCAAAAAACAACGTCAGGCCAACATTGGAAAATAGACATCGCGATTGCAACCAATAAACAACGTCAGCCCAACGTTGGAAAATAGACATCGCGATTGCAACCAATAAACAACGTCAGGCCAACGTTGGAAAATAGACGTCGCGATTGCAACCAATAAACAACGTCAGGCCAATGTTGGAAAATAGACATCGCGTTTGCAACCAATAAACAACGTCAGGCCAATGTTGGAAAATAGACATCGCGATTGCAACCAATGCACAACGTCAGGCCAACGTTGGAAAATAGACGTCGCGATTGCAACCAATGCACAACGTCAGGCCAACGTTGGAAAATAGACGTCGCGATTGCAACCAATAAACAACGTCAGGCCAATGTTGGAAAATAGACATCGCGTTTGCAACCAATAAACAACGTCAGGCCAACATTGGAAAATAGACATCGCGATTGCAACCAATGCACAACGTCAGGCCAACGTTGGAAAATAGACGTCGCGATTGCAACCAATAAACAACGTCAGGCCAATGTTGGAAAATAGACATCGCGTTTGCAACCAATAAACAACGTCAGGCCAATGTTGGAAAATAGACATCGCGATTGCAACCAATGCACAACGTCAGGCCAACGTTGGAAAATAGACGTCGCGATTGCAACCAATGCACAACGTCAGGCCAACGTTGGAAAATAGACATCGCGATTGCAACCAATGCACAACGTCAGGCCAACGTTGGAAAATAGACGTCGCGATTGCAACCAATGCACAACGTCAGGCCAACGTTGGAAAATAGACATCGCGATTGCAACCAATGCACAACGTCAGGCCAATGCTGGAAAATAGCGTCGCGATTGCAACCAATAAACAACGTCAGGCCAATGTTGGAAAATAGACATCGCGATTGCAACCAATGCACAACGTCAGGCCAACGTTGGAAAATAGACGTCGCGATTGCAACCAATGCACAACGTCAGGCCAATGTTGGAAAATAGACATCGCGATTGCAACCAATGCACAACGTCAGGCCA
Organism: Myxine glutinosa; assembly: GCF_964187855.1. Taxonomy (NCBI): domain Eukaryota; kingdom Metazoa; phylum Chordata; class Myxini; order Myxiniformes; family Myxinidae; genus Myxine; species Myxine glutinosa. The sequence goes on from NC_136265.1 coordinate 27,334,335, forward strand.
ACGTTGGAAAATAGACGTCGCGATTGCAACCAATAAACAACGTCAGGCCAATGTTGGAAAATAGACATCGCGTTTGCAACCAATAAACAACGTCAGGCCAACGTTGGAAAATAGACATCGCGATTGCAACCAATAAACAACGTCAGACCAACGTTGTAAAATAGACGTCGCGATTGCAACCAATAAACAACGTCAGGCCAACGTTGGAAAATAGACATCGCGATTGCAACCAATAAACAACGTTAGGGCATTGTTGGAAAATAGACATCGCGATTGCAACCAATAAACAACGTTAGGGCATTGCTGGAAAACAGACATCGCGATTGCAACCAATAAACAACGTTAGGGCATTGTTGGAAAACAGACATCGCGATTGCAACCAATAAACAACGTTAGGGCATTGTTGGAAAACAGACATCGCGATTGCAACCAATAAACAACGTTAGGGCATTGTTGGAAAACAGACATCGCGATTGCAACCAATAAACAACGTCAGGCCAATGTTGGAAAATAAGCATCGCGTTTGCAACCAATAAACAACGTCAGGCCAACGTTGGAAAATAGACGTCGCGATTGCAACGTCAGGCCAACATTAGAAAAGAGACGTCGCGTTTACAACCAATAAACAACGTCAGGCCAACGTTGGAAAATAGACGTCGCGATTGCAACGTCAGGCCAACATTAGAAAAGAGACGTCGCGTTTACAACCAATAAACAACGTCAGGCCAATGTTGGAAAATAGACGTGGCGATTGCAACCAATAGACAACGTCAGGCCAATGCTGGAAAATAGACGTGGCGATTGCAACCAATAAACAACGTCAGGCCAATGCTGGAAAATAGACGTGGCGATTGCAACCAATAGACAACGTCAGGCCAATGTTGGAAAATAGACGTGGCGATTGCAACCAATAGACAACGTCAGGCCAACGCTGGAAAAGAGACGTTGCGATTGCAACTAATAAACAACGTCAGGCCAATGTTGGAAAATAGACGTGGCGATTGCAACCAATAGACAACGTCAGGCCAATGCTGGAAAATAGACGTGGCGATTGCAACCAATAAACAACGTCAGGCCAATGCTGGAAAATAGACGTGGCGATTGCAACCAATAGACAACGTCAGGCCAATGTTGGAAAATAGACGTGGCGATTGCAACCAATAGACAACGTCAGGCCAATGCTGGAAAATAGACGTGGCGATTGCAACCAATAAACAACGTCAGGCCAATGTTGGAAAATAGACGTGGCGATTGCAACCAATAGACAACGTCAGGCCAATGCTGGAAAATAGACGTGGCGATTGCAACCAATAAACAACGTCAGGCCAATGCTGGAAAATAGACGTGGCGATTGCAACCAATAAACAACGTCAGGCCAATGCTGGAAAATAGACGTGGCGATTGCAACCAATAAACAACGTCAGGCCAATGTTGGAAAATAGACGTGGCGATTGCAACCAATAGACAACGTCAGGCCAATGCTGGAAAATAGACGTGGCGATTGCAACCAATAGACAACGTCAGGCCAATGCTGGAAAATAGACGTGGCGATTGCAACCAATAGACAACGTCAGGCCAATGCTGGAAAATAGACGTGGCGATTGCAACCAATAAACAACGTCAGGCCAATGCTGGAAAATAGACGTGGCGATTGCAACCAATAGACAACGTTAGGCCAACGTTGGAAAATAGACGTCGCGATTGCAACGTCAGGCCAACATTAGAAAAGAGACGTCGCGTTTGCAACTAATAAACAACGTCAGGCCAATGTTGGAAAATAGACGTGGCGATTGCAACCAATAAACAACGTCACCCTGATGTCAACAATGCGCTTGCGAACAATTGACCAAATGGCAACATTGGCCCAACGGTGTTGTGTTAGCTGGGAACCAACAACAAACATGGTTTCGCCTTATGACACCCGGAAATGGAGATAACGACAAACAAACATGTTTCCATTTACGAAACCCATATATGAAGATAACCAACGACAAAAACACACACACATCTCGTTTTTTCATTTCTGTTCCTTACAATTCTATCCCTCTCTTTCACACACACACACACACACACACACACACACACACACACACACACACACACACACACACACACACACACACACACACACACACACACACACACACACACACACACACACACACACACACACACACACACACACACACACACGAATGTGTGTACGCATGCGCGCGCACACACACACACACGTAAATGTGTACCCATGCACACACACACACACGTGTACCCATGCGCGCACACACACACGTATATGTGTACCCATGCGCGCACACACACACACACACACACGTGTACCCATGCGCACACACACACACACACACACACACACACACACACGTATATGTGTACCCATGTGCGCGCGCGCACGCACACACACACACACACACACACACACACACACACACACACACACACACACACACACGTGTACCCATGCACACACACACACGTGTACCCATGCGCACACACACACACACACACACACACACACACACACACACACACACACACACACACACACACACACACACACACACACACACACACACACACACACACACACGTCTATTTTCGGTGCATGCGCACGCACACTACCAAATCAAAGCACATAAGTGCACAAACACGTGTCACACGCGCACACACGGAAGTACCGGCACGGGAAAAGCCCCGATAAATCAAAACCAGCCTTGGGTCAAAGTTCTCAACAGTCGAGGCAAACGTTTCACCACAGAATGGCGGCCGCACCCTGAACAATACCCACCCAGCACAATGCAGGTACCATACTCAACACCACAGGTATTAGCACTAGCAGGGGGAGGTAAACAAAACACACCCACCGAATACCCTCTCCGACACTTCTCGGAAAGTGCGGATGCTAAGTTCACATACCATTCGTACTCCGTTTATCGGTTACTGAACATTAATGTCGGTATTTCCTCTCTTTGTTTACTTAATTACACCTGTGTTTGGTTTACCTCTGGCAGATATAGCACAGGTGTGCACACATTACCTTTGAGCGGTCTAACCTGGATTAACAGGTGTCATCGTGAAGATTGACGTTGCAGGACGGCAGTTCTTGTTAAGCCGGCCGTCCCGTCTGCCGGGATTACTTGGCGGTCGTCCAAGATTCCATGGTGTCCTTCGCGAATTGCAGGTGACCTATCGCGGGCAACCTGGAACGGATTCCGAATTCCTGCCGCAAACTTTTAGTTAGTCGAACGTTCGGTCTGGCCAGCCGGTTCGTGAAAGACTTGGGCCAAAAACTTTCCCACGAGGTGGGAATAATTGTGTTCATTAATGACGAGTCACATCTCCATAGATCTACCTTGATTGTCCCTTGAGTAATGGTTTGTGCACCTGCGAGGGACGTTCAAAAAGTTCCTGTAACGAGAGTCACAACAGTCCAGCAAACTGTTTTTAGAAATCCATCGACCATTCAAAGATCTATAAGCCTGGTAGTGGTTTAACGGTTAAGGTCGCTGACTTAAGATATTCGGGTCTTGAGTTCGAGCTCCACTCGTTCCGTTAAATAACATTAGGTGGGTTGACTCAGCCTGTCATCCTTCCAAGGTTTCCCAAATGAGTCCCAGCTTACTGGGAACAGGGGGCACTGCATCAGTGGCACAGCTGCGCCCCCAGTGCAATGGTGCAGCTATACATACGAAATGATTATGAGAAAGAGAGCACTATAATACTAATAATAGATATAGAGCACTATAATAATAAGAATAGAGAGCACTAAGAATAGCATACCCATAACTTTGGTTCTTCTTCTTCTTATTTTTAATCTTATCCTCCTCTTCTTCTTCTTCTTCTTCAACAGCCACCATTATCCCACTTTTCTCGTGAGGTCGGCCGGTGGAAGCTTGGCAGTGACGTCTACACACGCTACAGGGTCACGTGCGTGTCGTGACGTCATCCCATCAATCACGTGATTGTGTATGCAAAGACGGAGCCAAAGGCAACTGTTTGATAACTCTATTAGTCAGCAGTGTGGATGACGTCATGACGTGATACGCAAACAAGTGCGCTGACGTCTCTGCACCAAAGATAACTGGACAAGACCATGATACGATGTAATTGAGGACCCATCGATGTAATTGAGGACCCATCGATGTAATTGAGGACCCATCGATGTAATTGAGGACACATCGATGTAATTGAGGACCCATCGATGTAATTGAGGACCCATCGATGTAATTGAGGACCCATCGATGTAATTGAGGACCCATCGATGTAATTGAGGACCCATCGATGTAATTGAGAACCCATCGATGTAATTGAGGACCCATCGATGTAATTGAGGACCCATCGATTTAATTGAGGACCCATCGATGTAATTGAGAACCCATCGATGTAATTGAGGACCGATCGATGTAATTGAGGACCCATCGATTTAATTGAGGACCCATCGATGTAATTGAGGACCCATCGATGTAATTGAGGACCCATCGATGTAATTGAGGACCCATCGATGTAATTGAGGACCCATCGATGTAATTGAGGACACATCGATGTAATTGAGGACCCATCGATGTAATTGAGGACCCATCGATGTAATTGAGGACCCATCGATGTAATTGAGGACCCATCGATGTAATTAGGACCCATCGATGTAATTGAGGACCCATCGATGTAATTGAGGACCCATCGATGTAATTGAGGACCCATCGATGTAATTGAGGACCCATCGATGTAATTGAGGACACATCGTTTCTTCTCATGTGCCAGCTCTTCCTTCTCACGGCAATGATATCTAAAGCAAGGAAGACGTTTAAAACGAAACTACTATGAGACGAAACTAAAGTGACCTTCAAAATCATTTCATGCATCCATTTTAGCCATTTCACTGAACGACGAGAGGGGCACCTGGTAGAACGCGTACGTCCGCCAGGCTGAACAGTTGGTTTTGTATCCCAATGTTAGGCCTTTATCTGGATTCGCACTTGAACCAAAATCGAATCAGCTTGTCCGTGTCACCTGACCAACTCATCCACCAAGTTTCATCCAAATCCGTCCACAACTTTTGAAGATATCGTGCCCACAGATAGGCAGACAGGTGGACAGACAGGGGTGAAAACAATCTCCACCCACCATCGATGACGTAGATATTAAAATTTACATGAGAAACAGAATAAAACCGCCAAGTTAAAAATCTGTGTCAGCTGCTACACGTCGACTTCGGAAGCCTTTTATTAGCAAACCTTGTATTTTAACGTCCGCCAGCGAAGGTGGTCTGTCTGTCTGTCTGTCTGTCTGTGAGTCTGTCTGTGAGTCTGTGAGTCTGTGAAGAGGATATCTCTAAAAGACGGATTCGGATGAATGGATGTTCAGTCCGGTGTCCCGTGTGTTAGCGTGTGTTAGCGTGTGTTAGCACGTGTTAGCGTGTGTTAGTGTGTGTTACTGTTAGCGTGTGTTAGCGTGTGTTAACACGTGTTAGCACGTGTTAGCGTGTGTTAGCGTGTGTTAGCACGTGTTAGCGTGTGTTAGCGTGTGTTAGCACGTGTTAGCGTGTGTTACTGTTAGCGTGTGTTAGCGTGTGTTAACACGTGTTAGCACGTGTTAGCGTGTGTTAGCACGTGTTAGCGTGTGTTAACACGTGTTAGCACGTGTTAGCGTGTGTTAGCACGTGTTAGCGTGTGTTAACACGTGTTAGTACGTGTTAGCGTGTGTTAGCACGTGTTAGCGTGTGTTAACACGTGTTAGTACGTGTTAGCGTGTGTTAGCACGTGTTAGCGTGTGTTAGCACCGGTAGCCGGTGGACATTGTAAAGACAACGCACAATGTTGTCCGTGATGAGTCAGCGAGTTATCACCGGCACCATGAACAAATTACAAACTCCTGCACACACTCACCTGTGAGCAGCAAGTGGTCTGTCTGGTCTTCTTGGATATCCCGAGACATCAGATTACGCCGCTCACTATCAGTGTGCTCGGATCAACCCCGACACTAAAAACCTGTTCACCTTTCCAGGTGTTGGCGTGTGAACGGTTGTCTTATGCTCCAAAGGGCAAACCAGAAACATACATTCTTCACATATCACCCTCCCATCTCTTCTCATTCATGCGATAAATTAATCTCATGTTTTCATGTCAAGTTACATATTCACTAAATCCTGTCTTCACACCATTAAAATCCAAATTACACAATAAAACTCATTGTGGTTTACCGCTATACAACCTGGCCGGGATAGAGGGGTATATTCTCTCTTTCTTTCTTTCTTTCTCCCCCCCCCCCCTCCATCCCTCCCAATCTCTGTTTCCCAACCCCCACCTCCTCCCTCCCAATCTCTCTGTTTCCCAACCCCCACCTCCTCCCTCCCAATCTCTATCTCCAAACCCCACCCCCTCCCTCCCAATCTCTCTGTCTCCCAACCCCCACCCCTCCCTCCCAATCTCTCTGTCTCCCAACCCCCACCCCCTCCCTCCCAATCTCTCTGTCTCGCAACCCCCACCCCCTCCCTCCCAATCTCTCTATCTCCCAACCCCCACCCCCTCCCTCCCAATCTCTCTATCTCCCAACCCCCACCCCTCCCTCCCAATCTCTCTGTCTCCCATCCCCCACCCTCCTCCCTCCCAATCTCTCTGTCTCCCAACCCCCACCCTCCTCCCTCCCAATCTCTCTATCTCCCAAACCCCACCTCCTCCCTCCCAATCTCTCTGTCTCCCAACCCCCACCCCTCCCTCCCAATCTCTCTATCTCCCAACCCCCACCCCTCCCTCCTAATCTTTGTCTCCCAACCCCCACCTCCTCCCTCCCAATCTCTCTGTTTCCCAACCCCAACCTCCTCCCTCCCTATCTCTCTATCTCCCAACCCCCACCCCCTCTCTCCCAATCTCTCTGGCTCCCAACCCCCACCCCTCCCTCCCAATCTCTCTATCTCCCAACCCCCACCTCCTCCCTCCCAATCTCTCTGGCTCCCAACCCCCACCCCTCCCTCCCAATCTCTCTATCTCCCAACCCCCACCCCCTCCCTCCCAATCTCTCTATCTCCCAACCCCCACCCCTCCCTCCCAATCTCTCTATCTCCCAACCCCCACCCCTCCCTCCTAATCTTTGTCTCCCAACCCCCACCTCCTCCCTCCCAATCTCTCTGTTTCCCAACCCCAACCTCCTCCCTCCCTATCTCTCTATCTCCCAACCCCCACCCCCTCTCTCCCAATCTCTCTGGCTCCCAACCCCCACCCCTCCCTCCCAATCTCTCTATCTCCCAACCCCCACCCCCTCCCTCCCAATCTCTCTATCTCCCAACCCCCACCCCTCCCTCCCAATCTCTCTGTCTCCCAACCCCCACCCCTCCCTCCCTATCTCTTTATCTCCAAACCCCCACCCCTCCCTCCCAATCTCTCTATCTCCCAACCCCCACCCCTCCCTCCCAATCTCTCTGTCTCCCAACCCCCACCCTCCTCCCTCCCAATCTCTCTATCTCCCAAACCCCACCCCTCCCTCCCAATCTCTCTATCTCCCAACCCCCACCTCCTACCTCCCAATCTCTCTATCTCCCACCCCCCCCCCCCCACCTCCTCCCTCCCAATCTCTCTGTTTCCCAACCCCCACCCCCTCCCTCCCAATCTCTCTATCTCCCAACCCCCACCCCCTCCCTCCCAATCTCTCTGTCTCCCACCATCCCCCACCCTCCTCCCTCCCAATCTCTCTATCTCCCAACCCCCACCCCTCCCTCCCAATCTCTCTATCTCCCAACCCCCACCCCTCCCTCCCAATCTCTCTATCTCCCAACCCCCACCCCTCCCTCCCAATCTCTCTATCTCCCATCCCCCACCCTCCTCCCTCCCAATCTCTCTATCTCCCAACCCCCACCCCTCCCTCCCAATCTCTCTATCTCCCAACCCCCACCCCTCCCTCCCAATCTCTCTATCTCCCAACCCCCACCCCTCCCTCCCAATCTCTCTATCTCCCAACCCCCACCCCCTCCCTCCCAATCTCTCTGTCTCCCATCCCCCACCCTCCTCCCTCCCAATCTCTCTATCTCCGAACCCCCACCCTCCTCCCTCCCAATCTCTCTATCTCCCAACCCCCACTCCTCCCTCCTAATCTCTCTATCTCCCAACCCCCACCCCCTCCCTCCCAATCTCTCTATCTCCCAACCCCCACCCCTCCCTCCCAATCTCTCTATCTCCCAACCCCCACCCCCTCCCTCCCAATCTCTCTGTCTCCCATCCCCCACCTTCCTCCCTCCCAATCTCTCTATCTCCCAATCCCCACCCTCCTCCCTCCCAATCTCTCTATCTCCCAACCCCCACCCCCTCCCTCCTAATCTCTCTATCTCCCAACCCCCACCTCCTCCCTCCCAATCTCTCTATCTCCCAACCCCCACCCCCTCCCTCCTAATCTCTCTATCTCCCAACCCCCACCCCCTCCCTCCCAATCTCTCTATCTCCCAACCCCCACCCTCCTCCCTCCCAATCTCTCTATCTGCCAACCCCAACCCTCTCCTCTTCTCTCTGTCTTTCCCTCACTCTCTCTGTCTCGCCCCCCCCCCCCCTCTTTCTCTCTCCCCTCTCTCTGTCTCATCCTCCCCTCTTTCTCTCCCTCCTCTTTCTCTGACTCCTCTCTCTGTCTCGTCCTCCCCTCTTTCTCTCCCTCCTCTTTCTCTCCCTCCTCTTTCTCTCACCCCTCTCTCTGTCTCACCCCCTCCTCTTTCTCTCTCCCCTCTTTCTCTCCCTCCTCTCTCTCTCTCCCCTCTCTGTGTCTCGCCCCTCCCCTCCCCTCTTTCTCTCTCCCCTCTCTCTATCTCTCTTCCCTCTCTCGATCTCTCTCCGCCTCTCTTTGTCCCTCTCTCCCTCCTCCTCTCACTCTCTGTCCATCACCTCCTCTCTCTCTTTTCCGTCGTGAAAAACAAGTTGTGAAAAGTTATCATGAGCTTTGTTGCACCTTCACAATCACGTCAATCATACAATTGACACCAACATTTGCATATCACCTTTGAAGAACATAACCTGTTTTTCAAGTCCGCAACTGATCGCCTTAGCAATAAACAATAACTATTCCCGAGAGTTCAGCGTCTTACTACTGTTAACTTTGGATACCCTTTTATCCGAGACACATAATATATATATATATATATATACACTAGCTTGGCTCGTCGTGACTGAGGAACGGACTTATTAACTCAACTGGACTATGTCCAGCTGAGTTTCTGTCGACACCCAGTGTCCGTCGTCCGTATGTCGTCTGTCTGTCTGTCTGTCTGTCGTCTGTAAACAATTCGACGTCTACGCTCTAAAAGTCACAAATATTGGTTAAATTTGATGAAACTTGTTATGCAGCATCTTTAAGACATAAACTAGTTTGCAATTCCATTTGGGATGGGCGTGGCAGGGCGGCCATGTTGAAAAATCAATTTTTGTCAATCTGGTACTTCCTAATGTAGCTAGAAGGCTGAAACTTGGTGGGTAGACAGTATGTAACAAACCTCAACACATATATTACGGGTTTTGACGATGTCCGAAAAATGACCTCGTCGTGACCTATGACATGACTTGACCCATAAACATCAGTTTGGACGACGTCCAAGCTCTAAAAGTCACAAAAACTGATCAAATTTGATCAAACCTTCAACGTTACTGTGTACCTCTTTAGCACATATAAACTATATAGTTTGTGGTTCTATTATGCATATTCTAACCATATTGATATAGACAAGTTGAGTTCAGGTTTCCTGGAACCTCCAGTTTTAACTGATAGTCTAGGGCGATTAGTAATTTCGTGTTTTTTGTTTGTTAAAATTGATTTAGCAATGGATTCTGCTTCAGAATATTATAGAGATGTAAAAAAAATAGGGTTCCATTTTTTCTTTTACGTCTAATAGGTAGTAATTCGAAGAAATCCAAGATGGCCGCCATAAAATTTGGAAAATACACTTTTGTGCATATCTTTGTATCTAGATATCATATAAACATGAATAATATGTCCTTTTATATGTTTTCAGACCCAAGGAAGCCATATCTGCCATTGTTTTTACAGAAAAATGCAAGGAAATTAAAATAGTGGGCAATATACCAGCCAAAATGGAGACGGCCGTCGTGAAATCGGATCGTATAATTTCCCAATTAGAATCGATTCAATAAACAATCTTCACTGATAACATTTATTTTGAATACACACACACGCACACGCACACACACACACACACACACACACACGCACACACATACACACACACCTAAACATAAACGATGAATGAACATAAACGATCACATAAACGAATGCCTCATTCATCCTCATCCATATCTATCACACGCGGTTCATTGATGTTTGCTTTGTTGTTACAACTGTAACCCACACACCCACAAACTTCAGTACAAGGAATATTGTTATTGCGACAGCTACATCTTCCCATACACCCTTTCTTGCACCCACAGTTCACGAGATTCATTATTGCTTCTGGGGCTGGAGGATTCAGGCATCGACTTGGGGCATAAACCCCATCATCCGAAAGTAACTGCCAACCATACTCGACAGGTGATGGAAGGGACGGATGGCTTTCTGCTGCCTTTCTCCATATCATTGCGATATAATGTGCTCGCTGAACGTGTAACTTTAGCGAACCAGTGGTAGGTGGAAGACTCTCTCCCTCAGCAGCACGGTTGGAGAATAAGAACCAGCGAAGCTCGTTTACTTTCGTGTGAACTTTAGACTTGTACAGCAGACAGACGAAGCGTTCCAGCTGGGAACACACTTCTGGTGACGGATCAGTTTGTCCCAAAGACTCCAGAGCCTCCCATATCTTGTTGTCACATGTCATGAAGACCTTAAAGCACCAGTCCTTGCTCCTGCCAGCGAACCTTCCAGACATGTCACTTCCCGTGAATGCGTGGAATCCAAGTATTGCAGACGCACGTTTCTCTCCTAGCATGCCATGAATAGGTTGGACTGCAATGCTCCTCCTCAACTTTCCCTTCCCAGTGAGAAACCTCGTAGCAGGTGGTAGATCGTGAAATCTCTGAATCAGTAGGAGGAAGATATCGGTATCTGGCGAATCAATGATAACTTCTGCATCTTTGTCGACTGTGAGAGCATGCAGAATTAAGAGTGTATCGGCCTCTTCTTGGCTGTGCGTGAGTAGACTGTCTGGAACTTCAGTGTTGCCCGTGGTCTTAGTTCCTGATGTCACCATGAACTTCTTCAACTTGTTTGGATGAGCCTTGCTGTAAGATAGACACTTCACAGCCAAGTACTCTGTAAGCTCTGCCTTGGTCTTCACATTGGAAAGGAAATCTTTGAGTGAAATCTTCTGGATCAATGTACTATCCCTGACGTGATAGTATGTTGATTTCCCCTTTGTCCTCTTTAGGCGCATTTTGTCTTTCAGTGAGTTATCGATGTATCGGTCGAATACCAACCTCACGTCATCATAATGCACGGCAATATTTTCGAGGCGTTCAATGAACGATTGAGCAAAGTCACTGCATGTAATCATTTGTTCTGTTTTGGAGATCCCGTTAACAAGAGCCATGCCATCAATGATTATCACTCTATGGCGAGAAGTAGTCTCGTTTTCATTGATCACTCCTGATCTTGTGGTTGTGTCTGGGTTTTGGCTGATCTGAGAGGGTTCCTGCAAATTTTGGCTTGAGATTTCATAGTCAGTTGATGGGTCATTAGTTTCTTCCCCAGCGTGTGCTGCTGCATCATTCAAAGCGGCAATTCCCGCGTCTTGATGCTCATTGATTTCTGTCGAAATAGGTTCTCCTGGTGGATCATGTACATCCTGCTCTTCAGGCTCAGCCAGATGCTCAAGTTGACGAAGGATTTTTGCCTTGTCGTATGCCAACAAGAGGGATCCATCAGATGCAAATAAAGAACGTGGAACGATGCCAAATTCATAGGTGCCAATACATTCTTTCAGGTCGAGCTCTGGTCGGCTCCGTGAGATAACGATGAACCTCTGCAACAATCCTCGCTCTTCTTTGACTTTGATCAGCTTGTCGCCCGATCTCACTTCTGTTGTGGCATTCGAACTCTTGAATGTTCGAAGTTTTCTTTTCGTCATTTTGTCCCACACAGAAAGTTTTCCCTCAGCTAAACGATCTGTGGCAAATTGCTGGAACATCTGTTGTCCGATCTCGTCGCGCTCTAAGATGTCGCTGGACACTTTTTCATTCATGACTTCTTTGGTGAGCAGGTTGTAGACCTCGTCTACTTCCTCTTCCATAAATGGATCGCCATGTTCACGGAACACCCTAGAAAGCTTGGAGGCATGGCTCATCACCCGGGAAAGCTTTCCCCCCGTGATTTTGTGGTGTTGTTTTCTGCTCTGGTTTTCACCAAGACCATATCCCTCCGCAAACTCGTGCAGTGACTTTGACAGCTCAGGTGCAATGAGGAAGAACTTGTCAAGCGCCTTCTCATTTTGAGTTATCCCTACGATTCCTCCAATCACCTTCAGTGTACGGTTTTCTTGCTCAATGCCATGGTCTGGGGCTATTGATGTGAAGCCTGCCAATCCTTTTGTCACACAGAAGTTCCCTTTCATGAATTCCCTCCACAGTTCTGGGTGCTGCTTTTCAGTCTCCTGCATTGTTGAAATGTAGAGAGGGAGCAACCGAGCATAGTTTAGATGATCGTGAGCGAAGAAGTACTTCGTGAGAGACTCGATGCTCTCCATATGCAGCAGCAGATCACGTTGTCTTGTACTTCTAATGAACAGAAGGATAGTCTCAAACTGTTTCATGTAGTTCAGGATGAAGCGCTGTATCTTGTTTGTGCTGACCTCAAATTGTTCCAGTTTTTTGGTCATATCTCTGGACTCCATCATGGCCAATGTTTTTTTGAGAATGTCGCATAGATTCTTCTCTGGCTCCATGCTCCCGCTGATGTCTCTCTGATATGCCTCTCCCAGACGAACAGATGACTCGTTCAGATAGGCCCTTTCTTCAGGTTCCATTGCCAGGAATCTCTGGAAGTACAGGTTGTACAAAGCGATCAGTGTTACCATGTGTGCCTCCAGAGCTCGATACAAGTGCCTCCCATTTAGTATTTGGCTCACTGTGGTTGGCGAGAAAAGTCCAGCCTCGACCCATGCCTGATCAATTCCACTCCCTTCCACGTATTTTCCTAATGCAGCTAAGGCCCAAAACACAACATGTAGCTCACCAGGTCGGAAGAGGAATTGCTTCCTGATGTCCTCGCGTTCCACCCACAGCTTCATCGCCAGGTCGTATAGCTGCAAATCGAGAGTCATGACTGTGATTGCCTCACTCCCCATAACACGAGTTGTGATGTTGTGAGCTCTCATCAGACCCGTGTACAGTGTATCATAGTCTGTAGGAGGCGACCTTATCAACGGAGGAACGAGAGCAACATTGGTCTTCTCACTGGACGAAGATAGCAAGGAATTGAAGGCTCCCCACGTCCCCGGAGCTGTGAGTTTGACGTCAACTTCTCCTTCTTCCTCGAAGTTCAGGCATCCAATCATCCAGGTCATATCGGTTTTCTTGTTCTTGTCTGTCTCGGGTTTTGATGTGAGCAGCTTGCAGTCGCTCTTTCTCTTCTCGGGTGCTGGCTTCTTGCAGGTCAACGTTTTACAGCCAACTGCATCATGTATCGTTTGAGCTTTTGATGACCGGTCAAGTTCAATTGGTGGTATCATGGGTGATTTCTCCGGTGATACAGGCTGGTAGATCGCAATTGCTGTACCATGAAGGGTATTCATCCCGCAAGGAGTTGACTCTAGAAAATCGATGTTGTCCATGGCAAACCAGACGAACGTGTCCTGAACCAACCATGGTGGTAGACAGATGCCTCCGGTGGACTCCATTTGCTTCAGTACGGAGTTGGCAATGCTGGTCTCAATCTCCATGACCTTTTTGTAGGAGATGGCGAGGTCCAGATGTGCAAGTTTCTCTACAAGCACCTTGGATCGTGTGTTTTTGTGTATGTCGAGAGCTAAGCCCACACTCAATGGAGTTTCAAATCGTTGTTTGAATGATCCATCCTCGCTTCTTGGTTCGTACGATACCTGTCGGTCAGATTTATAAGCACCGACAAAGTGCTGCGCCAACAATGATGCACTCACACCAATGGAGTCCTCCCTGTTGCTATTTCCTACTTTCCTTGTTCCCATGACTGCATGCTTGCAGAAGATGTTGAGCATCGGGGGTGGCTTGTAATCAGCAAAGGTTCCATTAAATTTCCATGCTGGGGAAGATGCGATGTCTTTCCTCAATATTTTCGCAGCTCGCAAAAGTACTTTAAAATCGTCTTTGATGCTGTCTGCTGTAATTGTGCTTGATATCATGTGGTCTTTGAGCTTTGTGGAAAGAATCTGCTCTGGCTTTGTTTTGTTTGAGGGCCGGCTGAAATGAACATCGGCAATGTTGTCTAGGATCAATTGTTTCAGGTATGGCTTATAACTATGGTTGTCTGAGACCGGAAAGTCGTGCTCCTTAAGTAAATTGACATAGGTTACATGAATTTCATTCATATTCAGCACAGCATTTTCAGTAGTATCATTCAACGCAGTTTCAACAATTTCAATGAGTTCAAGGTCTGATAACACCTGACCAAAGTTAACATTGGTTGTTTCTGTTTGTTTTTCCGTCTTAACTATAGCACGTTTGGCCTTAACTACACATGGTAAATGATATTTCATGTCCTCAGCCATTGCTTGCAATGGGTCAGGCGAACTTATGACACTGTTCAGTCTCACTTTCAGATTGTCATTACTTGTTTCTTGGCCAATGTTTCTGATCTGGAGTCCCATGTTCTTTGTTGACACATTGTGTAGTTCACTTCCTCTGTCTTCCTGGCATATGACACATCTGAGCGCGTCAAATGTCTGTTCTCGGGAACACCTTCTGGATGTTGACGTGCTTTCCCCTAGATCACTAGAACTTGGTCGTCCTCTCTTTTTCAGTCGGATTTCTGCGGCACTGCCTGATGTTGTTCCTTTCTCAAACCTAGCCTTTGCTCGATCAATGTGCATCTTATTGGTAACATCTTTGTAACAAGCTTTATGGTAGCGGAGACCTTTTGCGAGCAATTCTTCAGCAGAGGAATATTGCAAACGTCTATTCAATGATGCAAACTTTGTTTCACCATACGTGTACTGTTCCTCAGCACCTGCCATCAGTTTCTCGACAGAGGAGAGTTTTGGTTTCGTTACAAAGGTTGTATAGTCTGTTTGCCCTATGGCCATTTGGCATACAAAACAAAGTCCGAAATCTACTGACTTCTCAATCTTCCTGGGTGGTGAGTCACTCATCTTGAAGGTAGGTGTAATTTTCTAGACACTCTTGAACTGTCGTCGGTCCTGCAAAGATAGATACTACTATTCAGATTCACATTTCGTCAACACAGTCAAAACCAGACCTTAACTAGATGGTGGAAACTTAATTAACCGATTTCACGACGGCCGTCTCCATTTTGGCTGGTATATTGCCCACTATTTTATTTTCCTTGCATTTTTCTGTAAAAACAATGGCAGAAATGGCTTCCTTGGGTCTGAAAACATATAAAAGGACATATTATTCATGTTTATATGATATCTAGATACAAAGATATGCACAAAAGTGTATTTTCCAAATTTTATGGCGGCCATCTTGGATTTCTTCGAATTACTACCTATTAGACGTAAAAGAAAAAATGGAACCCTATTTTTTTTACATCTCTATAATATTCTGAAGCAGAATCCATTGCTAAATCAATTTTAACAAACAAAAAACACAAACAATATTGTTATGACATATGGGCCTGCACTATGAGGCTAATGACTGTACCTGAGTTGCTGTGTTGTCATGATTTTCACCAATCATAATACAAACAATTACTTGGCACAAATGTATTTGTTGTGTTTGTGATATTACATTTTTATAGGCAATTTAGGTTGAAGATTTAGATTGAATGTTTTTTTTTTCAAGAAAGAACCCCTCAGCACATACATAGGGGAGGGGTAGGTGCAGACTGGAAGTTTGGGACGATTACACCTCACCATCACGTAATTCAAAACACCTCACCACCAAGGAATTTAAAACACCTCACCACCACATAATTCAAAACACCGCACCACCACGTAATTCAAAACACCTCACCACCACGTAATTCAAAACACCTCACCACCAAGTAATTCAAAACACCTCACCACCAAGTAATTCAAAACACCTCACCACCACGTAATTCAAAACACCTCACCACCAAGTAATTCAAAACACCGCACCACCAAGTAATTCAAAACACCGCACCACCACGTAATTCAAAACACCTCACCACCAAGTAATTTAAAACACCTCACCACCACGTAATTCAAAACACCGCACCACCAAGTAATTCAAAACACCGCACCACCACGTAATTCAAAACACCTCACCACCAAGTAATTCAAAACACCTCACCACCAAGTAATTCAAAACACCGCACCACCAAGTAATTCAAAACACCTCACCACCACGTAATTCAAAACACCTCACCACCAAGTAATTTAAAACACCTCACCACCACGTAATTCAAAACACCTCACCACCAAGTAATTCAAAACACCTCACCACCAAGTAATTCAAAACACCGCACCACCAAGTAATTCAAAACACCTCACCACCACGTAATTCAAAACACCTCACCACCACGTAATTCAAAACACCTCACCACCACGTAATTCAAAACACCTCACCACCAAGTAATTCAAAACACCGCACCACCACGTAATTCAAAACACCTCACCACCACATAATTCAAAACACCTCACCACCAAGTAATTCAAAACACCTCACCACCACGTAATTCAAAACACCTCACCACCACATAATTCAAAACACCTCACCACCAAGTAATTCAAAACACTGCACCACCACGTAATTCAAAACACCTCACCACCACATAATTCAAAACACCTCACCACCAAGTAATTCAAAACACCTCACCACCACGTAATTCAAAACACCTCACCACCACATAATTCAAAACACCTCACCACCACATAATTCAAAACACCTCACCACCACATAATTCAAAACACCTCACCACCAAGTAATTCAAAACACCTCACCACCAAGTAACTCAAAACACCTCACCACCACGTAATTCAAAACACCTCACCACCAAGTAATTTAAAACACCTCACCACCACGTAATTCAAAACACCGCACCACCAAGTAATTCAAAACACCGCACCACCACGTAATTCAAAACACCTCACCACCAAGTAATTTAAAACACCTCACCACCACGTAATTCAAAACACCTCACCACCAAGTAATTCAAAACACCGCACCACCACGTAATTCAAAACACCTCACCAGCAAGTAATTCAAAACACCTCACCACCAAGTAATTCAAAACACCTCACCACCACGTAATTCAAAACACCTCACCACCAAGTAATTCAAAACACCTCACCACCACATAATTCAAAACACCTCACCACCACGTAATTCAAAACACCTCACCACCAAGTAACTCAAAACACCTCACCACCACGTAATTCAAAACACCTCACCACCAAGTAATTCAAAACACCTCACCACCACGTAATTCAAAACACCTCACCACCACGTAATTCAAAACACCGCACCACCAAGTAATTCAAAACACCTCACCACCATGTAATTCAAAACACCTCACCACCAAGTAATTCAAAACACCGCACCACCACGTAATTCAAAACACCTCACCACCACGTAATTCAAAACACCTCACCACCACGTAATTCAAAACACCTCACCACCACGTAATTCAAAACACCGCACCACCACGTAATTCAAAACACCTCACCACCAAGTAATTCAAAACACCTCACCACCAAGTAACTCAAAACACCTCACCACCACATAATTCAAAACACCTCACCACCAAGTAATTCAAAACACCGCACCACCACGTAATTCAAAACACCTCACCACCACGTAATTCAAAACACCTCACCACCAAGTAATTCAAAACACCGCACCACCACGTAATTCAAAACACCTCACCACCACGTAATTCAAAACACCTCACCACCACGTAATTCAAAACACCTCACCACCACGTAATTCAAAACACCTCACCACCACGTAATTCAAAACACCTCACCACCACGTAATTCAAAACACCTCACCACCACGTAATTCAAAACACCGCACCACCACGTAATTCAAAACACCTCACCACCACATAATTCAAAACACCTCACCACCAAGTAATTCAAAACACCTCACCACCAAGTAATTCAAAACACCTCACCACCAAGTAATTCAAAACACCTCACCACCACATAATTCAAAACACCTCACCACCACGTAATTCAAAACACCTCACCACCACGTAATTCAAAACACCGCACCACCACGTAATTCAAAACACCGCACCACCACGTAATTCAAAACACCTCACCACCACGTAATTCAAAACACCTCACCACCACCTAATTTAAAACACCTCACAACAATAAAACACGTAATAAAAACACCTCACCACCACGTAATTCAAAACACCGCACCACCACGTAATTCAAAACACCTCACCACCAAGTAATTCAAAACACCTCACCACCACGTAATTCAAAACACCTCACCACCACGTAATTCAAAACACCGCACCACCAAGTAATTCAAAACACTTCACCACCACGTAATTCAAAACACCTCACCACCAAGTAATTTAAAACACCGCACCACCACGTAATTCAAAACACCTCACCACCACGTAATTCAAAACACCTCACCACCACGTAATTCAAAACACCTCACCACCACGTAATTCAAAACACCGCACCACCACATAATTCAAAACACCTCACCACCAAGTAATTCAAAACACCTCACCACCAAGTAATTCAAAACACCTCACCACCAAGTAACTCAAAACACCTCACCACCACGTAATTCAAAACACCTCACCACCAAGTAATTCAAAACACCTCACCACCACGTAATTCAAAACACCTCACCACCAAGTAATTCAAAACACCTCACCACCACGTAATTCAAAACACCTCACCACCAAGTAATTCAAAACACCGCACCACCACGTAATTCAAAACACCTCACCACCACGTAATTCAAAACACCTCACCACCACGTAATTCAAAACACCTCACCACCACATAATTCAAAACACCGCACCACCACGTAATTCAAAACACCTCACCACCAAGTAATTCAAAACACCTCACCACCAAGTAACTCAAAACACCTCACCACCACGTAATTCAAAACACCTCACCACCAAGTAATTCAAAACACCTCACCACCACGTAATTCAAAACACCTCACCACCAAGTAATTCAAAACACCTCACCACCAAGTAACTCAAAACACCTCACCACCACTTAATTCAAAACACCTCACCACCAAGTAACTCAAAACACCTCACCACCACGTAATTCAAAACACCTCACCACCAAGTAATTCAAAACACCTCACCACCACGTAATTCAAAACACCGCACCACCACGTAATTCAAAACACCTCACCACCAAGTAATTCAAAACACCTCACCACCAAGTAACTCAAAACACCTCACCACCACGTAATTCAAAACACCTCACCACCAAGTAATTCAAAACACCTCACCACCACATAATTCAAAACACCTCACCACCAAGTAATTCAAAACACCTCACCACCAAGTAACTCAAAACACCGCACCACCACGTAATTCAAAACACCTCACCACCAAGTAATTCAAAACACCTCACCACCAAGTAACTCAAAACACCTCACCACCACGTAATTCAAAACACCTCACCACCAAGTAACTCAAAACACCTCACCACCACGTAATTCAAAACACCTCACCACCAAGTAATTCAAAACACCTCACCACCAAGTAACTCAAAACACCTCACCACCACGTAATTCAAAACACCTAACCACCAAGTAATTCAAAACACCTCACCACCACGTAATTCAAAACACCTCACCACCAAGTAATTCAAAACACCTCACCACCACGTAATTCAAAACACCTCACCACCAAGTAACTCAAAACACCTCACCACCACGTAATTCAAAACACCTCACCACCAAGTAATTCAAAACATCTCACCACCAAGTAACTCAAAACACCTCACCACCACGTAATTCAAAACACCTCACCACCAAGTAATTCAAAACACCTCACCACCACGTAATTCAAAACACCTCACCACCAAGTAACTCGAAACACCTCACCACCACGTAATTCAAAACACCTCACCACCAAGTAATTCAAAACACCTCACCACCACGTAATTCAAAACACCTCACCACCACGTAATTCAAAACACCGCACCACCAAGTAATTCAAAACACCTCACCACCACGTAATTCAAAACACCTCACCACCAAGTAATTCAAAACACCGCACCACCACGTAATTCAAAACACCTCACCACCACGTAATTCAAAACACCTCACCACCAAGTAATTCAAAACACCTCACCACCACGTAATTCAAAACACCTCACCACCACATAATTCAAAACACCTCACCACCAAGTAATTCAAAACACCGCACCACCACGTAATTCAAAACACCTCACCACCACGTAATTCAAAACACCTCACCACCAAGTAATTCAAAACACCGCACCACCACGTAATTCAAAACACCTCACCACCACGTAATTCAAAACACCTCACCACCACGTAATTCAAAACACCTCACCACCACGTAATTCAAAACACCTCACCACCACGTAATTCAAAACACCTCACCACCACGTAATTCAAAACACCTCACCACCACGTAATTCAAAACACCTCACCACCACGTAATTCAAAACACCACACCACCACGTAATTCAAAACACCTCACCACCACGTAATTCAAAACACCTCACCACCAAGTAATTCAAAACACCTCACCACCAAGTAATTCAAAACACCTCACCACCATGTAATTCAAAACACCTCACCACCACGTAATTCAAAACACCTCACCACCACATAATTCAAAACACCTCACCACCACGTAATTCAAAACACCTCACCACCTCCTAATTTAAAACACCTCACAACAATAAAACACGTAATAAAAACACCTCACCACCACGTAATTCAAAACACCGCACCACCACGTAATTCAAAACACCTCACCACCAAGTAATTCAAAACACCTCACCACCAAGTAATTCAAAACACCTCACCACCATGTAATTCAAAACACCTCACCACCAAGTAATTCAAAACACCTCACCACCACGTAATTCAAAACACCTCACCACCACGTAATTCAAAACACCTCACCACCAAGTAACTTAAAACACCTCACCACCACGTAATTCAAAACACCTCACCACCAAGTAATTCAAAACACCTCACCACCACGTAATTCAAAACACCTCACCACCACGTAATTCAAAACACCTCACCACCACGTAATTCAAAACACCTCACCACCAAGTAATTTAAAACACCTCACCACCACGTAATTCAAAACACCTCACCACCAAGTAATTCAAAACACCTCACCACCAAGTAATTCAAAACACCGCACCACCAAGTAATTCAAAACACCTCACCACCACGTAATTCAAAACACCTCACCACCACGTAATTCAAAACACCTCACCACCACGTAATTCAAAACACCTCACCACCAAGTAATTCAAAACACCGCACCACCACGTAATTCAAAACACCTCACCACCACATAATTCAAAACACCTCACCACCAAGTAATTCAAAACACCTCACCACCACGTAATTCAAAACACCTCACCACCACATAATTCAAAACACCTCACCACCAAGTAATTCAAAACACTGCACCACCACGTAATTCAAAACACCTCACCACCACATAATTCAAAACACCTCACCACCAAGTAATTCAAAACACCTCACCACCACGTAATTCAAAACACCTCACCACCACATAATTCAAAACACCTCACCACCACATAATTCAAAACACCTCACCACCACGTAATTCAAAACACCTCACCACCAAGTAATTCAAAACACCTCACCACCAAGTAACTCAAAACACCTCACCACCACGTAATTCAAAACACCTCACCACCAAGTAATTTAAAACACCTCACCACCACGTAATTCAAAACACCGCACCACCAAGTAATTCAAAACACCGCACCACCACGTAATTCAAAACACCTCACCACCAAGTAATTTAAAACACCTCACCACCACGTAATTCAAAACACCTCACCACCAAGTAATTCAAAACACCGCACCACCACGTAATTCAAAACACCTCACCAGCAAGTAATTCAAAACACCTCACCACCAAGTAATTCAAAACACCTCACCACCACGTAATTCAAAACACCTCACCACCAAGTAATTCAAAACACCTCACCACCACATAATTCAAAACACCTCACCACCACGTAATTCAAAACACCTCACCACCAAGTAACTCAAAACACCTCACCACCACGTAATTCAAAACACCTCACCACCAAGTAATTCAAAACACCTCACCACCACGTAATTCAAAACACCTCACCACCACGTAATTCAAAACACCGCACCACCAAGTAATTCAAAACACCTCACCACCATGTAATTCAAAACACCTCACCACCAAGTAATTCAAAACACCGCACCACCACGTAATTCAAAACACCTCACCACCACGTAATTCAAAACACCTCACCACCACGTAATTCAAAACACCTCACCACCACGTAATTCAAAACACCGCACCACCACGTAATTCAAAACACCTCACCACCAAGTAATTCAAAACACCTCACCACCAAGTAACTCAAAACACCTCACCACCACATAATTCAAAACACCTCACCACCAAGTAATTCAAAACACCGCACCACCACGTAATTCAAAACACCTCACCACCACGTAATTCAAAACACCTCACCACCAAGTAATTCAAAACACCGCACCACCACGTAATTCAAAACACCTCACCACCACGTAATTCAAAACACCTCACCACCACGTAATTCAAAACACCTCACCACCACGTAATTCAAAACACCTCACCACCACGTAATTCAAAACACCTCACCACCACGTAATTCAAAACACCTCACCACCACGTAATTCAAAACACCGCACCACCACGTAATTCAAAACACCTCACCACCACATAATTCAAAACACCTCACCACCAAGTAATTCAAAACACCTCACCACCAAGTAATTCAAAACACCTCACCACCACATAATTCAAAACACCTCACCACCACGTAATTCAAAACACCTCACCACCACGTAATTCAAAACACCGCACCACCACGTAATTCAAAACACCGCACCACCACGTAATTCAAAACACCTCACCACCACGTAATTCAAAACACCTCACCACCACCTAATTTAAAACACCTCACAACAATAAAACACGTAATAAAAACACCTCACCACCACGTAATTCAAAACACCGCACCACCACGTAATTCAAAACACCTCACCACCACGTAATTCAAAACACCGCACCACCACGTAATTCAAAACACCTCACCACCAAGTAATTCAAAACACCTCACCACCACGTAATTCAAAACACCTCACCACCACGTAATTCAAAACACCGCACCACCAAGTAATTCAAAACACTTCACCACCACGTAATTCAAAACACCTCACCACCAAGTAATTTAAAACACCGCACCACCACGTAATTCAAAACACCTCACCACCACGTAATTCAAAACACCTCACCACCACGTAATTCAAAACACCTCACCACCACGTAATTCAAAACACCGCACCACCACGTAATTCAAAACACCTCACCACCAAGTAATTCAAAACACCTCACCACCAAGTAATTCAAAACACCTCACCACCAAGTAACTCAAAACACCTCACCACCACGTAATTCAAAACACCTCACCACCAAGTAATTCAAAACACCTCACCACCACGTAATTCAAAACACCTCACCACCAAGTAATTCAAAACACCTCACCACCACGTAATTCAAAACACCTCACCACCAAGTAATTCAAAACACCGCACCACCACGTAATTCAAAACACCTCACCACCACGTAATTCAAAACACCTCACCACCACGTAATTCAAAACACCTCACCACCACGTAATTCAAAACACCGCACCACCACGTAATTCAAAACACCTCACCACCAAGTAATTCAAAACACCTCACCACCAAGTAACTCAAAACACCTCACCACCACGTAATTCAAAACACCTCACCACCAAGTAATTCAAAACACCTCACCACCACGTAATTCAAAACACCTCACCACCAAGTAATTCAAAACACCTCACCACCAAGTAACTCAAAACACCTCACCACCACTTAATTCAAAACACCTCACCACCAAGTAACTCAAAACACCTCACCACCACGTAATTCAAAACACCTCACCACCAAGTAATTCAAAACACCTCACCACCACGTAATTCAAAACACCGCACCACCACGTAATTCAAAACACCTCACCACCAAGTAATTCAAAACACCTCACCACCAAGTAACTCAAAACACCTCACCACCACGTAATTCAAAACACCTCACCACCAAGTAATTCAAAACACCTCACCACCACATAATTCAAAACACCTCACCACCAAGTAATTCAAAACACCTCACCACCAAGTAACTCAAAACACCGCACCACCACGTAATTCAAAACACCTCACCACCAAGTAATTCAAAACACCTCACCACCAAGTAACTCAAAACACCTCACCACCACGTAATTCAAAACACCTCACCACCAAGTAACTCAAAACACCTCACCACCACGTAATTCAAAACACCTCACCACCAAGTAATTCAAAACACCTCACCACCAAGTAACTCAAAACACCTCACCACCACGTAATTCAAAACACCTAACCACCAAGTAATTCAAAACACCTCACCACCACGTAATTCAAAACACCTCACCACCAAGTAATTCAAAACACCTCACCACCACGTAATTCAAAACACCTCACCACCAAGTAACTCAAAACACCTCACCACCACGTAATTCAAAACACCTCACCACCAAGTAATTCAAAACATCTCACCACCAAGTAACTCAAAACACCTCACCACCACGTAATTCAAAACACCTCACCACCAAGTAATTCAAAACACCTCACCACCACGTAATTCAAAACACCTCACCACCAAGTAACTCGAAACACCTCACCACCACGTAATTCAAAACACCTCACCACCAAGTAATTCAAAACACCTCACCACCACGTAATTCAAAACACCTCACCACCACGTAATTCAAAACACCGCACCACCAAGTAATTCAAAACACCTCACCACCACGTAATTCAAAACACCTCACCACCAAGTAATTCAAAACACCGCACCACCACGTAATTCAAAACACCTCACCACCACGTAATTCAAAACACCTCACCACCAAGTAATTCAAAACACCTCACCACCACGTAATTCAAAACACCTCACCACCACATAATTCAAAACACCTCACCACCAAGTAATTCAAAACACCGCACCACCACGTAATTCAAAACACCTCACCACCACGTAATTCAAAACACCTCACCACCAAGTAATTCAAAACACCGCACCACCACGTAATTCAAAACACCTCACCACCACGTAATTCAAAACACCTCACCACCACGTAATTCAAAACACCTCACCACCACGTAATTCAAAACACCTCACCACCACGTAATTCAAAACACCTCACCACCACGTAATTCAAAACACCTCACCACCACGTAATTCAAAACACCTCACCACCACGTAATTCAAAACACCACACCACCACGTAATTCAAAACACCTCACCACCACGTAATTCAAAACACCTCACCACCAAGTAATTCAAAACACCTCACCACCAAGTAATTCAAAACACCTCACCACCATGTAATTCAAAACACCTCACCACCACGTAATTCAAAACACCTCACCACCACATAATTCAAAACACCTCACCACCACGTAATTCAAAACACCTCACCACCTCCTAATTTAAAACACCTCACAACAATAAAACACGTAATAAAAACACCTCACCACCACGTAATTCAAAACACCGCACCACCACGTAATTCAAAACACCTCACCACCAAGTAATTCAAAACACCTCACCACCAAGTAATTCAAAACACCTCACCACCATGTAATTCAAAACACCTCACCACCAAGTAATTCAAAACACCTCACCACCACGTAATTCAAAACACCTCACCACCACGTAATTCAAAACACCTCACCACCAAGTAACTTAAAACACCTCACCACCACGTAATTCAAAACACCTCACCACCAAGTAATTCAAAACACCTCACCACCACGTAATTCAAAACACCTCACCACCACGTAATTCAAAACACCGCTCCACCAAGTAATTCAAAACACTTCACCACCACGTAATTCAAAACACCTCACCACCAAGTAATTCAAAACCCTGCACCACCACGTAATTCAAAACACCTCACCACCACGTAATTCAAAACACCTCACCACCACGTAATTCAAAACACCTCACCACCACGTAATTCAAAACACCGCACCACCACGTAATTCAAAACACCTCACCACCAAGTAATTCAAAACACCTCACCACCAAGTAACTCAAAACACCTCACCACCACGTAATTCAAAACACCTCACCACCAAGTAATTCAAAACACCTCACCACCACGTAATTCAAAACACCTCACCACCAAGTAACTCAAAACACCTCACCACCACGTAATTCAAAACACCTCACCACCAAGTAATTCAAAACACCTCACCACCAAGTAACTCAAAACACCTCACCACCACGTAATTCAAAACACCTCACCACCAAGTAATTCAAAACACCTCACCACCACGTAATTCAAAACACCTCACCAACAAGTAATTCAAAACACCTCACCACCACGTAATTCAAAACACCTCACCACCAAGTAATTCAAAACACCTCACCACCACGTAATTAAAAACACCTCACCACCACGTAATTCAAAACACCTCACCACCAAGTCACTCAAAACACCTCACCACCACGTAATTCAAAACACCTCACCACCAAGTAATTCAAAACACCTCACCACCACGTAATTCAAAACACCTCACCACCACGTATTTCAAAACACCGCACCACCAAGTAATTCAAAACACCTCACCACCACGTAATTCAAAACACCTCACCACCAAGTAATTCAAAACACCACACCACCACGTAATTCAAAACACCTCACCACCACGTAATTCAAAACACCTCACCACCAAGTAATTCAAAACACCTCACCGCCATGTAATTCAAAACACCTCACCACCACGTAATTCAAAACACCTCACCACCACGTAATTCAAAACACCGCACCACCACGTAATTCAAAACACCTCACCACCACGTAATTCAAAACACCTCACCACCAAGTAATTCAAAACACCTCACCACCAAGTAATTCAAAACACCTCACCACCACGTAATTCAAAACACCTCACCACCACGTAATTCAAAACACCTCACCACCACGTAATTCAAAACACCTCACCACCAAGTAATTCAAAACACCGCACCACCACGTAATTCAAAACACCTCACCACCACGTAATTCAAAACACCTCACCACCACCTAATTTAAAACACCTCACAGCCATAAAACACGTAATAAAAACACCTCACCACCACATAATTCAAAACACCTCACCTCCACCTAATTTAAAACACCTCACAGCCATAAAACACGTAATAAAAACACCTAACCACCACGAAATTAGAAACACCTCACCACCACGAAATTGCAAACACCTCACAGCCATCAAACACGTAACAAAAACACCTCACAGCCATAAAGCACGTAATAAAAACATCTCACAGCCATAAAACACGTAATAAAAACACCTCACCACCACGAAATTAAATACACCTCACAGCCATAAAATACGTAATAAAAACACCTCACCACCACGAAATTAAATACACCTCACAGCCATAAAACACGTAATAGAAACACACCACCACAAAATTAAAAACACCTCACAGCCATAAAACACGTAATAAAAACACCTCACCACCACGAAATTCAAAACACCTCATCACCAACTAATTCAAAACACGTCACCACCACATAATTATAAATACCTCACCACCACGTAATTCAAAACACCTCACCACCACGTAATTCAAAACACCTCACCACCATGTGATTTAAAAACACCTCACTACCATGTAATTCAAAACACCTCACCACCACATAATTCAAAATACCTCACCACCACGTGATTCAAAATACCTCACCACCACAACGTTATTAAAAACACTTCACAACCACGGAAACAAAAGTTTGAGGGAGTCGTTAAGTGACAACACAGACACTGCACAGATGTGTAGATGTACAGATAAATGACTGTACCCGAGTTGCGGTTTTGTCATGGTTTAAACCAATCATAATTCAAACAATTAATTTGCACAAGTGTATTTGTAATATACGTGATATCACATTTTATAAACAATTGAATTTGAAAACTTCCAAAAAAATTCCCCCAAAAAAATAATAATAATTGGAAATTTTTTCAAAAAAAATACCCTTAGGACATACGGACAGGAGAGATATGTGCATACCAGAAGTTTGGTACGATTTCACAAAAGTTTGAGAAAGTAGTTCAGTGACAAGACAACACAACACAAAACAACACAACACAACACAGGAAAACACAGGACAGGACAGAGGCTGCACAGATATATATATATATATATACAGACTAGGCATTTAATATGGAATATTTTTTTTGTGGGGGTGAACTTACTTTTCAAAATGACTTAGAACCAAAAGTTCATTGGAATTATGTTGAAATTATTCTAGATTTTGTTAATGTGACCGTTAAAAGAAACAAAAACCACATTTGACATTTCGAAGCAAATAAATTGATCCTTGAAAGTGATGTAAACTGATATCGAACTCAATTCACGGACAGTACTGTGTTAAACTTCTGTACGTTTTCCAGAAGTATCTCTTTATTTTGCACATTAGCCAAAAAAAATTTCAACAAAAACAAAAGCTAAATTATGACTGGGATTACGGACAGTAAAATTACAGTTCAGTACTTCGTGTAACCCCCACGAGCATTCAGGAGAGCACGTACACGTCGAGGCATGCTGCTCACGAGATTTGTCAAGGTTTGGACAGGAATCGCTTGCCATGCAGTGACAATAGTCTGCTGCAAGTCACGCACAGAGGTCGGCTGCTGGTCCAAGTTGTCGATTTGACGCGTTAATTCTGCCCACAAGTTCTCTATCGGATTCATATCCGGGGACATGGCAGGCCACTCCATATGCTCTACACCACGGTCAGCAAGAAAGTGTTGGATCATGCGAGCACGATTAGGCCGTGCATTGTCATCTTGGAAGACAAAGTTTCCTCGAAAGGCTGCACGAGCAAATGGAAGCAATGTTTCTTCCAGAATGACATTGTACTTGAACTGGTTCAGGATTCGATTCAAAACAACCAGGTCAGTTTTGCCCCCTGCATGAAAAGCAGCCCAAACGGTCACCCGACCACCTTCAGCTTGGACTCTTGGCACTATAGATTCTTCGTTGTGGGCTTCATGCACTTGTCTGCACACTCGGACATGGCCATCTTGACGATAGACCAGGAATCTAGACTCGTCACTGAAGGTCACGTGATTCCAGTGTCCTGGCTGCCATTGACGGTGCTCTCTGGTCCACTGCAATCGGCGCTGGCTGTGTTGTCTGGTCAGGCGTGGCTTTCTCAGGGGACGCCTGGCACGATAGCCTGCTTGAACCAGTCGTTGGTTGATTAGCCTTCTGGATACAGGCACATTTGTCAGTTGCTGCCACTCAGCCCTAAGCCGATTAGCTGACTTGGTACGGCCATTGCAGACTAACCGGTGCAGCTGGCGATCATCTCTCCTTGTGGTTCTGCGTGGACGTCCTGGCCTCGGTATTGGAGTAGGGACACCCCTCTGAGCATTTCGTTTCTTGATCTTTGACACCTGACCTTGAGTGATGCCATACTGCCGAGCAATAGCACGCTGTTTCATGCCAGAATTTCGTAAAGCCACCACTCCATGACAAACAGCATTGTCAAGTTGACGGACCATCTCCAGAGGAAGCGGCAATAACTTTTGCAGACGTGCAGCAGTTGTTTTCCACAAATACAGAACGCAACAACCCTTATATACCCGATTGTGAAGCCAATCGTCAAATGTACCTGTCCTTACATTTTGTCACGCCACCTGTGATATAATCCTGTTATTGACTTCTTGCTGCGAAAGACAATCAGTGACATGGTTTTTTCAACAAAGACATCACCGAAGGGTAAAAGAAACTCACCAGATTGATATACTGAGTTCAGAAAGTAAACCCAAGTCAAGAAAAAAAATATATTCCCTATTAAATGCCAAGTCTGTGTATGTATGTATGTATGTATGTATATATATATATATATATATATATATATATATATATATATTGTTGCGGATATGGGATTTGCATCCATCCATATCCGCTTGTAAATATTCCCCTATTTCCTCCATACTTCCCAACTATCCCCAATCCCCCATTCCCTAGTCCCATTTTCTGTAAACAACACTCTGTAGACCCGACCTCCCCCTATTTCCCCCATTAAATGTCGCACCCAGGTCCACCGCATCTCACGTAGACAACTATAGGACATCTTGCTAGTTATTCTTAGTCTATGTCAGTTAAGGACTCGTTTCCATTAATTATGACTCTTCGTTGCACCAGAATGTGATTGTATGGCACCGTTAGGAAGTTTAGGACCTCCCAATACCTCCCCGCAGCTCTTCCTCACGGTTCAGCAACAACAACAACAACAGCAGCAACGGCGGCGGCACGGGGAGTGCGCGTCCTCACTCCGGCTTGGTTGGTAGGGGGTGTTGGGAGGGCACGAGGCCTTCCCCACGAGCCGCCATCAAACATGTGCTCGACGGGGTTACCAAGTAGGGGCTCGCTGTCAGCTCCTCGTCAAGGGCGGAGCCCGGTAACCCCCGCACCCAATTGAAGCGGCGGACCGGTCCCATCTGGGGCGGAGCCAACGAGCCGAGGGCGTGTGACTCCCCGCTGAGCATGCGCAGGAAGAGGGAGGTGACGTCAGATGCGCGCTGAGCTTGAAGCAAGAGAGACGCCACCTCCGAGCGCTGTGAGGCCTCCCTGCATCTTTTGGACCATGCTTGATCCTGTCCCCGAGCCAAGGTGCACCTTGTGCTATCAACCGACCTGTCCTTCCCTGCCATCAATCCCTGTGTAAGTCAGCCTTGTTCCGTTTGTCTGTGGTCTGTCTGGGATAGATAAGATTGTATCTAAGTGCCTATCTCTTCTGTGTCTTTTACCTCACTCTACCTTGTAATCTACCCCTTTTCTCCACCACTAATTATATCCTCCTCCGGAGGTCTTGAGAACTGTACCCCTTGCGTCGTTTCATTTATCCCAGTCGTTGTGTCCTTTCCATCATTGAAATAGCATAGCGCGATTTGGCCAACGTTCGAGTGGAATCGGGTGAGTTGGGGGTAATCGGGTAAACTGTGCGAACACGGCGGCCATTCCGCTCGGTCAAGCAACATCTTTAGCCGTGTCCGTAACAATTGGTGTCAGGAAGTGAGATTGGACCCGAAGCGCGCTTCACGCGCTCGAAATTATTAACTGTGAAATTTGTTTTGTTTTAAAATAAAAACCCGAATTTTGAAAGTCGCGCTATGGCAGATCAAGACGGCTGGGTTCCGGTAGAGGAGAGTGAGGCAGGGTCGATCCAGGACCAAATTGAGGGACATGAGGAGAGCGAAGCAGTGAGGGCGGCAGGTTCGCAAAATGGCGTCCTCGCGCACGAGGTTACGGGCGCGCAAAATGGCGCCTCGCACATGGCTATGGCGGCCGCACCCGCTGCACAAGTGGGAGGGATGGCCCAAATGCAGGCCCTCATGGAGCAATTTATGGTACAAATGCAGGCGTCCCTCAACCTGCAGAAGGACGAGATGAGGGCTGATAGTGAGCGATTGGGTGAGCGATTGGAGGGCCAAATGGGGGTAATGAGGGACGAAGCGAGGGGTACCAGTGAGGGATTAGACAAGAAATTAGAGGGGTTAGACAATGGGATAGAAGGGGTGAAACATGGGTTAATGGGGGTAGAAAACAGAATGGCCGCTCAAGAGAATCAAATGGAAGGGATGGAAAAGGGGTTAGAGGGGTTAGAAAACAGTATGGAAGGCAAATTGAGGGACATAAGGGACCAAGCAGAAAGGGAAGTTTAAAAAATGGGGCAGCAGATAGAGGGGGTCAGAATGGGGGTAGAAACTAAATTGGATGCTCACAGGGAGGAAATGGAGCAGATGAGGGTGGCATCTGGGCAGGAGATGCAAGTGATGGGAGAGGAGATCAGAAGAGGTGTGAGTGAGGAGGTCGGAGGAGTGCGCGAGGAGGTGAGGCACTGTAAGGAGCGCATGGAGAAGGAGGTGAGAAAGGGGACTGTAAAATTGCAAGGTGGTATAGAGGAGTTGACGCTGGGAGTAGAACAACTGACAGTGGGACAAAAGGAGTTGGGGGACCAGGTAAAGAAGAACACAGCGGTAATAGAGGGTTTAAAATCGACACAGAAGGAGATGAAAAAGGACGTAGGGGTAATTAAAAAAGAGCGTCAGACGGTACATGAGGACCTGACGAGGAAAATGAACAAGGTGGTAGAGGTGATGGAGGTTAAAGAGCGGGAGGTGCGGGAGCACATAGAAAAAAATAAGGTGGAGTTAGAGGAAGAACTTAAGGGGGCGCACGAGGAGATGAAGGAGGTGAAGCAGAAATTAGAAGAAGTGGAAAAAGGGGTGAGCGAAATTAAGAAGCGACGGAGAGAGGATAAGAAAGAGATAAAGGAGGAAGTAAAAGAATTGGTCCAAAGTCTGTGTTCGGATCGTGATGATGTGCTCATTAACCGGATGAGGGATTCGCAGGTGATGGAGGAGAAGCGAAGAGAAAGAGGACCCGGTGTAAGTGGTGAGCAATATGGTCGTGCGTATGATGCGCCAGGTGATTTAATAAGCTTGGGGGTCGAGATAGACCCGGATGTTCGTGAGAGGCCAAGAGTGAGGTGTATGGCTGGTCCGGAGGGTATGGAACGAGGGTGCGAGCGAGAGGGTCCGGTGATGGGAGAGGTGCGAGGTGTGAGTGAGCAAGGTTGTGGTGGTATGGAATGGGTAGCGGGTTGCGGAAGTGTGACCCATGCATCGACACCAACAGGGGTAGTTTTTAGAGCGACAGGGGAGGCACGAGAGCCCCTTGGGGGTAATGTATTGTGGGGGCCCGGCCGGTTCGGCCCCGCGCTGACCCCGCAAGGGGCGACGCACGGGGTCCGGCAGGCGGGCAACGACTCACATACGAGGTGGTCCCACAAGGTCCCACTCGCGCCGTATGACGGTGGGTAAGGGTGGCATCCCTGCCACCCTTCCCATGAGGTGGGGCAAATGCACTAGCTTATGGGGTATATGGCAGTGAAAACTAGCCCGGGTGGGTTAGGATATTGTGTGTAGGGATCTAGCGAAGATGACATTAGGTAACGTTAAGGTTTAGATAGTGACTGATACCTGTAGTGGGGACGTAGTAGCTTAGTGTTTGATAATGACGAGGGAGCGCAATAGTTTAAAGGGACGACTGGGAAGCGCAAGTTTCAGAGGGGAGTAGTTGGATGAGATGATGCCGTGTGTTTGAGATTGAACAGGTGCGATTAAACAGGTGTGATTGCACAGGTGTGAGAACTGGACAGGTGTGTGGAGCAGTGTATGAGTAGTGAGTGTTGTGGATCAGCGCGAATGCGCTTGGGGGAGAGAAGGGTGCAGGCGGCACCAAGTATGAGAGCACAGGTGTGCAAGTACAGGTGTGTGGAATATATGGAGCAGAGAATGGGTGGTGTGGAGAGAGTTGGAGTAAGTGGGACGGAGTGGTGTGCGTGGTGCGAAGGTGTGGATGGGGGAAGAGTGGACCCCCATCACGGATACCCGGGGCGGGTAGTGTAAGTGTTAGGTAGAGGGTATAGGTAAATTGTGGTTGGATATTGGCATTTGTGGTGCGGTTGCAGAATGGTATTGTGGATGGGTGCATTGGTGTGGTGAAATTGGCTGGTCGTGTGGCCTGTTAGTATGAGTGTGAATGGTTGGGCACTCCGCCACTGTTAGATGTCGGCCAGGTGAGGCCGCAGGTGGGCTCTGGGAGCCGTTAGCATCAGTGGGTGCCTGAGGATCCCGGGTGTGGATCGGGCAGCCCGTGCCAGAGAGGGCACTGAGGGGGTGAGAGTGCGAGAGGGCCTGTCCCAGTTAGTTAGGTTAGGGTGAGGAGCAGGTGAGCTCGGTAGGCAACAACAGTGGTGGAGGTGTGCAGGTGGGCGGACCAGCTAGGAGCGTCACACGACCCAGCCACCGAAATTGTGCGGGGGCACCGAGTGATGAATCGGGGGAGTGAGACCCCAACTTGAGAAGCACCACAGTTTGGTCAATGGGAATTGGTTTTTAGAACCCATAGTGTAAGTTGGCCAATGGATTGGCAGGGAAAGACCCCGGGTAATGTAAAGTTGTTAAAGTCATTTAGGAAATAGTTAGGATTGATGAACCTGTCGCACCATACGCAGCCACTTACCTGAGGTGATGATGATGACTCCACACCTGTGTTCCTTTGTTCTGTGTTGCAGGAAAGGAGAATTGCTGTGTGGATTTGTGAGACGCATCACGACGTGGATGAGACATTGGGGTGATTCCATCTCTCCCTCCTTAGGAGGGACTGATGATGAATTGGGGATGGCAAATTTTGATGTTGAGTTGGAGATGGCAAATTTTGATGAGAGTTGGAAATGGCAAATTTGATTGGTTAGGAGGGAGAGAAGACGAATTTGGTTTATGGGAGGAACGGGGAAGACAGTAGGGACGTTTGTTGATGTGTAAAGGAGATGTTTATGGGTAGTGTTGTGTTTTGTGGATACAGTAAGGGGTAAGGGAGGGGCAATGTAGGTTACCTGGTGGGGGGGGGGGGCGTACGGTAGGAACGTACCTGTCTCACCTGGTTCCCATGTGCCCCCAGTGTGCATTACCTTGAATTGCGTGCACTTTTGCGCCCTTACCACCTTACTCACTTGTCTTCTTTTGTCTCCCACCTCCGAGGATCTGGCTTTGGGGCAGAGAGAGAGGAGAGAGAGGTGCTGGCTCCGCAGTTGTGGGCCTGTACTTCCGCTGCTTGCTGCCTGGATCGATACACCATATGGACCGCAATTTTTGTGGCCGCCCACAATGGACCGCAGTTCTTTTGCGGTCAAGCACCACCCGTGGATGTACCTCTGGGTCAACGTGGCACCTATGCCATACAGGTGAACCACTTTTAGTTGGCCCCCCTGACGGCCACAATTCAGAAATGGACGCGGTTGGCGCCTTTCTTTATTTCTAAAGAAGCCAGAAGGCCAAGTGCACTCCATGAAGGCAAGACCAGCGGCAGAACATCGGCCGGCTGCGACACCACCGGTGACCATGGACACTTGATTGTGCCTTTTTTATTGAACACTTTATTGGTGCACCGGATGGTGCTGACTGTACATAATGGGGTGGTGCTTTTGGTGCTTGGACGGGGTGCTCTGCACATTATTAAAGGCCGTAGGGCCACAGGGCACTCGTGGGTTGGTGTATCGATGCTGGCATGCGTGCTCTCTCTATGCATAACATCTGCATGTGTTCCTCAAAGAACAGGTCCTGGATCGTAGTGTAAATATCAGTGTAGTCTTGTGTAAATGATGCTCCCTACCGGCTGTATGTTTAGTTTGAGGATGCTTTCCGTGATTCGGTTATCCTGTGGGTGTGTTTCTGTTAGGAGAAGGGTGCAACGTCGCAGGGGGACATATTTACTCATTTGTGAACATCTGTAAAACTGTCGCACTCAGGGTTGAGTTAATAGTAGAGGGAACTACATCTGAGTGCCACACTGAAGTAGGTAAAAATTTATCGGGTCGGGACGCCCCGAGGTAGAGAAGGGTGCAATGTTGCGGATATGGGATTTGCATCCATCCATATCCGCTTGTAAATATTCCCCTATTTCCTCAATACTTCCTAACTATCCCCAATCCTCCATTCCCTAGTCCCATTTTCTGTAAACAACACTCTGTAGACCCGACCTCCCCCTATTTCCCCCATTAAATGTCGCACCCAGGTCCACCGCATCTCACGTAGACAACTATAGGACATCTTGCTAGTTATTCTTAGTCTATGTCAGTTAAGGACTCGTTTCCATTAATTCTGACTCTTCGTTGCACCAGAATGTGATTGTATGGCACCGTTAGGAAGTTTAGGACCTCCCAATACCTCCCCGCAGCTCTTCCTCACGGTTCAGCAACAACAACAACAACAACAACAACAACAGCAACGGCTGCGGCGCGGGGAGTGCGCGTCCTCACTCCGGCTTGGTTGGTAGGGGTGATGGGAGGGCACGAGGCCTTCCTCACGAGCCACCATCAAACATGTGCTCGACGGGGTTACCAAGTAGGGGCTCGCTGTCAGCTCCTCGTCAAGGGCGGAGCCCGGTAACCCCCGCACCCAATAGAAGCGGCGGACCGGTCCCATCTGGGGCGGAGCCAACGAGCCGAGGGCGTGTGACTCCCCGCTGAGCATGCGCAGGAAGAGGGAGGTGACGTCAGATGCGCGCTGAGCTTGAAGCAAGAGAGACGCCACCTCCGAGCGCTGTGAGGCCTCCCTGCATCTTTTGGACCGTGCTTGATCCTGTCCCCGAGCCAAGGTGCACCTTGTGCTATCAACCGACCTGTCCTTCCCTGCCATCAATCCCTGTGTAAGTCAGCCTTGTTCCGTTTGTCTGTGGTCTGTCTGGGATAGATAAGATTGTATCTAAGTGCCTATCTCTTCTGTGTCTTTTATCTCACTCTACCTTGTAATCTACCCCTTTTCTCCACCACTAATTATATCCTCCTCCGGAGGTCTTGAGAACTGTACCCCTTGCGTCGTTTCATTTATCCCAGTCGTTGTGTCCTTTCCATCATTGAAATAGCGTAGCGCGATTTGGCCAACGTTCGAGTGGAATCGGGTGAGTTGGGGGTAATCGGGTAAACTGTGCGAACACGGCGGCCATTCCGCTCGGTCAAGCAACATCTTTAGCCGTGTCCGTAACAATATATATATATATATATATATATATATATATATATATATATATATATATATATATATATATATACAGTATATATATATATATATATATATATATATATATATATATATATATATATATATATATAAACGAGGGCCAGTCAACAAGTAACTTTAAAATGGCGATATAAATTTGAGAATCTAATGTGTGTAGTTGCAGACGACATACAGTCACGTGAAAAAGTAAGTACACCCCATGTAAAGTTTTGACTTTTTCAACATATTTCAACATACAGCTATTTGATCTTGATTTCAACAATATTGATAGATAAAGGTGATATAATATAACAAATATCATGAAATATTTACATTTTGTCGTCCATTGTATAATTTAAATAAACATGAATGCAAATTTCGCATGTGGAAAAAGTAAGTATACCCTTGGCTCTAATAGGTGGTATTGCCCCCTTTGGCAGAAACAACCTCAAGTAGGCGTTTCTTATAACTGTCTACCAGTCTCTGATATCGCCTGGGAGAAATTTTTGCCCACTCCTCCATGCAGAATTCTTTCAGCTTTGTGATGTTTGAGGGGTTTCTTGCATGCACAGCTCATTTCAAATCCCCCCACAAGATCTCGATGGGATTTAGATCTGGGCTTTGACATGGCCATTCCAGAACCCTCCATTTCTTTCTTTTCAGCCATTCCTTGGTGGATTTACTGGTATGTTTAGGGTCATTGTCATGTTGCAAGGTCCACCTTCGGTTGAGCTTCAACTTTCCGACAGATGGCCTCACATTATCCTCAAGCACCCTCTGGTACAATGAAGAATTCATAGTGGATTCCATGATGGTGAGCTGCCCAGACCCTGATGCAGCAAAGCTGCCCCAAACCATAATATTTCCACCACCATGCTTTACAGTTGGTATCAGGTTCTTGTGGTCAAATGCAGTCTTTAGTTTTCGCCAAACCTGTCTTCTGGTACTGTGGCCAAATAGCTCTACCGTTGACTCATCTGTCCAGAGCACATTGTTCCAGAAGTGCTGGTCTTGGCCAAGGTGTTCATTGACAAACTTTATTCTTGCCCTGATGTTCTTTCTGGACAGAAAAGGTTTCCTCCTGGCACACCTCCCATGCAGATCAAATTTGTGCAGCCTCTTTCTAATGGTAGACTCGTGCACTTTGACATCAACAGTGGCATTAGCTACCTGTCGGTCCCGTGATGACATTCTGGGGTTCTTCGAAACCTCTTTCAGCATCTTGCGGTCTGCTCTCGGGCTGACCTTGCTGGGGCGGCCTGGCCTGAACAAGTTGGCAGTTGTTTGGAATCTTCTCCACTTGTAGATGATCTTCCGGACAGTCGAATGATTGATTTCAAATTGTTTGGAGATCTTTTTAAATCCCTTCCCAGACTCGTAGGCATCTATAACCTTCTTTCTGAAGGCCTCAGAGAGCTCTTTTGATCTAGGCATGGTGACGCCACACACTTCAACAACAAAGAGCAACCCAAACGAAATGTCTGAGGTTTAAATAAGACAGGTTCCTCCAAGATGCTCTCTATGTTCTAATCATTTGCACCTGAGCTGGTGCACCTGATTCTAATTTTAGGTATTTGAAGTAGTGATAAATGTAGGGGTGTACTTACTTTTTCCACATGCAAAATTTGCATTTATGTTTATTTAAATCATACAATGGACTACAAAATGTAAATGTTTCATGACATTTGTTATATTATATCACCTTTATCTGTCAATGTTGTTGAAATGAAGATCAAATAGCTGTATGTTGAAACATGTTGAAAAAGTCAAAACTTTACATGGGGTGTACTTACTTTTTCACATGACTGTATGTTATATCTATGGGTAAGAGTCATGTTTTGCCTGTTTTAGATCTGGCAACATTGAGCGTATGACATCAGTAGAGCAGTTCCAAGATGGCGGCTCCCTTAGAAGCATGCACCAGGGAGGAGCAACGTTTTGTCATCCGTTTTTTGGGAAGTGAGGGTGTGAATCCCAGTGAAATCCATCGCAGAATGAAGATGCAATATGGTGACGCATGTTTATCGCTGCAGCAGGTGTACGACTGGGACAGGAAGTTTAAAAGTGGAGTGTCCAGTGTGGCAGATGCTGCTCGCTCGGGCCGGCCTCACACAGCCGACACACCAGAAATGGTTGCAGGAGTTGCGCGTGTGCTAAGGGAAAACTGTCACATTACGCTGGATGAAATGGTCTCTGAATTGAACATTAGCCATGGTTCAGCACACCTTATCATTCACAACGTGCTGGGGTTCTGCAAAGTGTCTGCAAGGTGGGTGCCTAGACAACTCACACCCAAACTGAAAGAACGGCGAGTGGACGCATGTGAAGAACTTCTGTGACGTTCCGAAACAGAAGGTGACACTTTCTTAGAGCGCTTAGTGACTGGGGATGAAAGCTGGGTCCACTACTTTCAGCCAGAAACGAAGAGGGCAAGCAAAGAGTGGTGCCATTCAACTTCACCGAAGCACAAAATATTCCGCACACAGCCGACTGCTGGAAAATGCAGACGCTCCTCTGGGATAGCCGAGGCCCACTTGTAGAGCATTAAATGCCCAGAGGGACCACAATCACCAGTGCATCACACTGCAACCTCCTAAAAAATCATCTGAAACCAGCAATCAGATCAAAACGTCATGGACTACTCACTACCGGGGTTTTGCTGCAGCATGACAATGCTCGGCCCCATACTGCCCGTGCTGCAGCTGCAACAATCGAGGACCTGCATTTTGAGTGTCTTCCTCATCCACCCTACTCGCCAGACCTCGCCCCTTTGGATTACCACATCTTTGGGCTACTTAAAGAGGCGCTTGGTGGAACCACTTTCCGATCCGACGAAGAGGTCCAAGAGGCGGTGCACAAATGGCAATACAAGCAGCCAAATTTTTTTTAAATTCTCGAGGAATCCAGGCCTTAATAAAAGCGCTGGAAAATTGCATTGAACGCAATGGAGATTATGTTGAAAAATAACAGTTGTTACACACGTACATGCAATAAAGAAGTTCTGAAAAATCTTTTTAGGTTACTTATTGACTGCCCCTCGTATCACGTACACAAATTATGTCATTTTTAACTGCGCTTTTCCTCTCCTTCCCACTTCCTGTTACCCCACCCCTTCCTCATCTCCCTTCCATTCCATCCTGCCCCCTACCTCACTTCCCTCTACCTTCCAAAATCTATTTCCCCACCCTATCATCTCCCTGACTGTGCAACCTCCCTTCGTTTTCTCAATGTAATTTTAAGTGATTTATTTCAGGGAGATCAAGCCCTTTGGAGTTTAGACCTTTTTAGACTCCTTTAGATTGAACAGAGAACACCCTAACATCCAATGATAGAACGTCCAAAGAAACAAGAAAGATGACGCATCGACTGTATATGGATGATTTATAACTCTGCACTGAACGACGGAAAATTGGCAGAACAACTGAAATTAGTGAAACGGTTCTCTGACATTCAAATGGAATTTGGCTTGGATAAGTGTGCCAAGTCCACAGGTAGACTGACAAAAACAGACAACATAAAAATCGACCTAGAAACAAAAATACAGGAGTTAGACAACAAAGCATCTTACAAATACCTTGGAGTAGAAGATAGAAGAGGACCACCAAATTTGTCATTACAAATGCGCAAGACAATTACCAAAGAATACCTGCGTAGAACGAGGCTGATCCTGAAAACATATCTCACCCCAGATCCTGAAAACATATCTCATCCCAAGGAACAAAATCAGAGCCATAAACCAACTAGCAGTACCAGTGTTCCAG
The DNA here is from genome assembly GCF_964187855.1 of Myxine glutinosa. Lineage (NCBI taxonomy): Eukaryota > Metazoa > Chordata > Myxini > Myxiniformes > Myxinidae > Myxine > Myxine glutinosa. The sequence continues at coordinate 27,375,123 of NC_136265.1, forward strand.
TACAGCTACAGAATAGTAAACTGGTGACAAGTGGATATAAAAACATAGGGGCAATACCCCTGGCGCTCACCTGGTACAATAAACAGTATAATGCACCGACTAAGGGTATTTTAAACCAATTTCAATGGTTACTAGAAGACAGGGCAGCAGGTAGTATAATACTAACATAATCATAAAACTTTAAACAAACAAAGAAAAACATACCTATTTTGGGGGGCACCCCCCCCCCTCCCCCAACCCCATATACCTCCTAAGACCCCAATTTTTATAATGCCATGAACAAACTATGGTACAGCATGGGTGGTGAAGGTTGTGGTGAAGTTTCATCAAAATTGTGTGTGTAGTTTCAGAAAATAAAGCAAATACCTATTTTGGGGGGTCAAACCTGGACCCACTTTGACCCCCGTCGACCCCCTTAGAGTTTGATTTTCTAAGTGCCGTGAACAAACTTCGGTACATCATGGGTGGTGAAGGTTGTGGTCAAGTTTCATCGAAATAGTGTGTGTAGTTTCAGAGGAAAAAGCAAATCCTCTTTTGGGGAGTCAAACCTGGATCCACTTTGACCCCGGTAAATCCCCTTTGACCCCGGTGAATCCCCTTTGACCCCGATTTTTTTTTATGCCATGAACAACCTATAATCACAACACAACAAATATCATTTGTGCCAAATTTGGTCGCAATCCCATCAGCGGTTTCAGAGAAGAAGTTTCAAGTGTTTATGGACTGACGGATGGACGGACGGACGACGCGCCGTCGCATAAGCTCCCCTGAATTTCGTTCCAGGTGAGCTAAAAACTATAAATCAAAACAAGGATGCTCCTCACTATCCACAAAATGTTCTACAAAAATCAGCGCATCCCAAGAATGTACCTCTTACATCCAGACTTTCAACATAGGAAATCATGCACAGGGGTGTTTTTATCTTTCTGGTGGTCATGGGGCACAAATTCCCGATGTCAATGTGTATCGTGTAATGCAACCTCCAGGTGGTAGAGCGCCACCTCCAGGTGGTAGAGGGTATTACAAGTACCACCCTTTATCGTTCAGTATTCCTGTCCCCACGTTTTCCAGTGCTGTGAAGTGTTTGTTTTTTTAATTATAAGCAGTCACATGTTTTTGCTTCACACACATAACCCGGATTATTTGTTTATTTTCGGGAGCAATAAAGGCAGGTGTCAGTTACCTGTACACCACCCAAATAAAGGATGTGTCAGAAGAACATAATATGTTGCATGCAGGTACCCTGCTAGTGTAATTGTCCCCCGTCGCACCGCGGAGCGAAAGGGGGACTATGGTTTTCCCCTCCGTCCGTGTGTCCGTCCGTCCGTCCGTGCGTGCGTGCGTGCGTGTGTGTGTGTGGACGTGCGTGTGTGTGGACGTGCGTGCGTAAGTGAAGGACCGAATTTTAATTTGGTGTGTGGGTGCAACTAGGCATATGGAAGAACCCTATTGAAAATTAGGTCGCCACGTCAAAATCCAAGATGGCCGCCGCCATATATGTCTGAACCTTGTGAGCGGAATATCTTGAAAAGTAAATGAACTATTAACTTCTAATCTGGTGTGTGGGTGTGTCGAGGCATAAGGAAGAACGCTATTGAAAATTGGGTCGCTACGTCAAAATCCAAGATGGCCGCCTTGCGTCTGCCACTTTGTCAACTCACATCACTTCACCGACGGGGGACCTAGGCGTAATGCTTGTATAATTTAAAGGATTGCTGTAAATGATGTTAATTTCACAACATCCAATATTATTTAAATTGTAAACCTCAAAAAAAAAGTTCCCTTACCTAAAGCAAGAACCTTAACCTCACTCCCTCACTCTCTTCAATTCCACTCCTCCCTCCAGGTCTTTAAAACAGCTGTTCACCACCATCTCTTATCTTCCCCCATCCAAAACCTTGATCTTTTCTACCCCCGTGAATTCACCCCAAATGCACCTCTTTTTTTTTGGAAATACCGACTTTTTTCTTTCCTAGAAATTCCAGCTGTGTCCTTGTGGTTTATACTCCCCTCCACCCCCCGCCCCCTGTCTTCTCATGCCTCTTCCCCCCAAGCCCTCCCCCTCCCACAGATCTCCCGATGTCCCTGTTCTCTGCTGTTGTGTTGTGTGCTTCCCTCTCTCTCCCCATCTTGTCTCCCGCTCCCTTTTTTGTATGTTTTGTGTGTCCGTTTGTTGTTGTTTTTTGTGATTGATGTCAGCTCTTACACGAGCCTCGATCTTGTATACAAAAAAAAAAAAAAATGGAAGCAATTGACCCGTTTCCCGACTGCACGGATCATCAGCTGGGCACCGTTCTTCCTCAAGGTTTCGATCCTTTCAGCCCAAGACCTCTCCAAACGGTGGATCCACAACCTCGATCATGGATCCTATTTGGTGTCTTGAAGCGGATTAGTAAACCCCTCCCAGTCTTTTTTGTCCTGTCAAGAGGCAAACTTTATATATTTGTCTTGTTTCTTGTTTTCAGTTTCAGGGGCTGGTTGTTCCATTTTTGAGGAGAGTTTGTTTATCGTTAAATTCATGTACATTCATGTACTCATGGTAATGCATGGAGAGGCTGATCCATCAGCAGGTGTGAAATGCCAGGGTAGCTGCACTGCCATGGACATGCATGGGTGGTGGCCCTTGCATGTACTTCCGGTTGCTTTCCCGAAGCCATAAGGGGGCGTCCGTCCGTCCGTCCGTCCGTCCGTCCGTCCGTCCGTCCGTCCGTCCGTCTGTGATAGGTTTTCGTTACCGCGATAACTTAAGAACGGCTGAAGGGATCTTAGTCAAACTTGGTGCAGGTATGTATAATGAGGTAAATATTAACTGATTGAAATTTGGCGCCAAGGGGTCAAAGGTCAGACGTCATGTCAAGTGAAAATGTGATAACTTGTGAACAGCTGAAGGGATTTAAATCAAACTTGGTACAGGTATGTATAATGATGTAAACATGAACTGATAAATTTTGGGGCCAAGACGTCAAAGGTCAGAGGTCATGTCAGGTAAAAATGTGATAACTTGCAAACAGCTGAAGGGATTTAAATTAAAACTTGGTACAGGTATGTATAATGATGTAAACATGAACTGATAAATTTTGGGGCCAAGAGGTCAAAGGTCAGACGTCATGTCAGGTAAAAATGTGATAACTTGCGAACAGCTGAAGGGATTTAAATCAAACTTGGTACAGGTATGTATAATGATGTAAACATGAACTGATAAATTTTGGGGTCAAGAGGTCAAAGGTCAGACGTCATGTCAAGTGAAAATGTGATAACTTGTGAACAGCTGAAGGGATTTAAATCAAACTTGGTACAGGTATTATAATGATGTAATAATGTGGGCGGAGGCATATCGGTCAACGTCGTGAGGTCAGAGTGTCGTTCTAGTTTTCCTCTTCTTTCTTCTCCTATTTATTGCAACACTGACTATATTCAGACATCAGTCCAATGATACTCGTTGTCAACCTGCATTTTGAGTCTCGCAACCAACGGTACCAAGGTCTGTCGTAGCTGCTATACTAATATTAGAGGAGTTCATGGCAATTTCTCTTCCATCTAATCCTTCTTGAAACGGAATTCTCTGGATCTGCTTGATCTTTGTGGAACTCTTCTCCACGCTGACGTGTTATATGAATATTTTACAGTGCCTGGCTACATCCTCCATAGGCTTCATTTTCCACCTGCACATGGTTTGTGTTTGTATGTTTTTCACTGTCCTCCTGAGGGTCTACCTTGAAAATACGACACAAGAGTGTATGTGCTTCAACCTAGCACTTTTGCTACCTATACGGCTACCTATATGGCTACCTTCCACTGGCTACCTATATGTTTTGTATCGCTCTCCATCATCGCTGATTGTATTGATTTGGAGCTGTCTCGACACCCAACTTGCTGATATTGTGGTCTTGGGAGACTTTAATGTTCATCACAAAGAATGCTTAGTTCACTCTCACAGCACAGATGCTCCTGGAGTTAGTGCATTTAAGTTTTCCATGTCACGTGACCTCACTCAGATCATCTCACCTCCGTCTCGAATTCCCGATCAAGTTACTGTTATTTCGGTGGGATAGAGGAATATCTAGAGCCATGTAGATCTGTATAGGTAGGTATTCGACTGTCGCGATAGGGAATCTACCTGTAATAAGTTCTATGTTAGTCTGGTTTGTCGGGATAAGCTGTATTGATGTCCCCGCTACGAGGGAACAGGGGCGTGCTAAATTGTGCAGGGATTATGGGTAAAGATTCCTTTGTTCGTCGTCCGCTCTGTCGTCAAACCTTTGTCCCTTATGGTATCGCACACCTGTAAACACTTAGATAGGCCCTTTAGCGCACACAGTAATTAAATCCCCTTCCCTTACAACGACTTTGTAAGAAGCCAGATCGGGGCACTGCCGGGTGGCCGCCGTCAGCTACACCACCACCTAGGCCTATCAACATCGCGTGACCATGCCACAGGGAACGTGTGATTGGAGGGAAGGCGCTGGAAGGTTCGGTGGAAGGCACTGGTTGGTGGCGCGCCAAGGCTGACGTCACCGCGCAGGTTATAAAAGGGCGCTGCAAGACATTTTCAGCAGCCCCAGCTCTGTCTCTAGCTCTGTCTCTAGCACGTCCCTCTTTGGTCTCTTGGCGCTGCACGATATCTCTCTGTGCTTGAAGCTCTTGCGCTTCTTTTTGGTCTCTGCGCTGGTGGTCGTTGGCTCGCCATCTGCATGGTGCGGGAGCGAGGCTCGGTGCTGTGAACGGGCGGGACCTCATGTGCGAACGGCGAGGGGATTGGAGCGAGGGCGTTGGCTCGGGCCTAGCGAAGCGCGCGAGGCGGACGGAGGGTTTCTCCGCACTGGAGTTTGGAGCCGTGGTGGATACGACACGACTACAGATGGACAGTTAAGACGCACCACATTCACCATCCCACGACGAACGTGTTCTTTTATTAATTCATTCCTGTGTCTCGTTTCTGAAGTGAGGTGTGTGGGATCCCAATTTAGGCCCATTATTCGATTGCTGTCACGTTCCTTGTTATCGGGTCCGTAATAAATCTCTATTTTTGTACATTCTGATCCGGTGTTCGAGTTCATTAATTCCCTGCAGGATCAACGCTGCCGTCGGTTCACTGAAGGTAAGCGCTTTTGCCGCAGCTTCCACTTCCCTTCTTCCTCCCGCGTTTTATAGCCGAATCCGTGTTTGGTCGTCGCCTCAATTAAATCCGTTTGGTCCATCCGCGGTCCCTGGTATTAACCGGGGGGATTCGCGCGACATTACTGATACCAGGTATCTTCTCGATCTGTTTTTGTGTTCATTTCCTGGGGATGGTACTGCGAAAACTCTACCCCCTCTAGGAAATTCTGATCATGTCAACATCGAAATTCAGGTTTCTTATTCTTCACCATCAACTGTTCTTCATCCTGTCCGTCGAACTGTCTTCCAATATAGCAAGGCTGATTGGGATGCCTTGCGTTCCTTTCTTGCCAATGTTCGCTGGATCTAAATCCTTTGTGACGACCCATCTGAAGCTGAAAAGAATGTTACTGAGTGGATCCGTGTTGGTATGGACCTCTTTATCCCTACTCGGACGTACCAAGTGAAACCACACTCTCAGCCATAGTTCACTCCGGCTTGTTCTGCTGCTATCGCCCATCACAATCACTTTTTACCTCCGCCACCAAAGGTTGATGGAGATTATGTTTTCACCCCTATCTGTTTGTCTCTCCGTTTGTCTGTCCGTTTGTCTGTGAATAAAAGATCTCAAAAAAGTTGTGGATGGATTCGGACGAAATTTGGCAGAGATGTAGCGTATGTGACAAGGTCGAAAAGATTCGATTTTGGTGAAGATCTGGATTCGGCTACTGGAATTTTTAAAGTGATTCTTCACCATTGGGAGATGTGGCCAAAAACGATACATAGCAGGATCTCTCAAAAAGTGGTGGACGGATTTGGATGGAACTTGGTGGACAGGTTGGGTGTCTGACAAGGACGATTCGTTTCAATTTTGGTGAAGATCTGAATATGGATTCGGAAAGGAGAAATATTTAATTTTTTAAGTGATTCTTCACCATTGGGAGATCGGGCCAAAAACGATACATAGCAGGATCTCTCAAAAAGTGGTGGACGGATTTGGATGAAACTTGGTGGACAGGTTGGGTGTCTGACAAGGACGATTCGTTTCGATTTTGGTGAAGATCTGAATATGGATTCGGAAAGGAGAATTATTTAATTTTTTAAGTGATTCTTCACCATTGGGAGATCGGGCCAAAAACGATACATAGCAGGATATCTCAAAACGTTGTGGACGAACTTGGACGAAACTTGGTGGACCGTTTGGGTGTCTGACAAGGACGATTCGATTTTGGTGAAGATCTGAATATGGATTCGGAAATGATAATTATTTATTTTTTAAGTGATTCTTCACCATTGGGAGATCGGGCCAAAAACGATACATAGCAGGATATCTCAAAAAGTTATGGACGGATTTGGACGAAACTTGTTGGACAGGTTGTGTGTGTGACAAGAAAGAACCTATTCAATTTTGGTGAAGATCCGGATCCAGCTAGTAGAATTTTTAAAGTGATTTTTCACCATTGAGTGATCGTGCCAACCAGGTGGAATGCCGGTCTAGTTCAAACAGTATCATCGTATTGTCTCGAGTGGCATATCATTTGTTTCGCCTTGCGAGCAACCACTGTATACGAGTATAAGAGAATCTGTTTGTAATTCTATCTCAAACTAGAACGGAATTTGGTAGAGCGCATACCTCCGCCAGGCTGAACAGTTTATGGTTTCTATCCCAATTATAGGCCAAATCTGGATTCGGCCCTGAACCAAAATCGAATCGGCCTGTTCTTATCACGAACCCAACTCATCCACCAGGTTTTGTCATAACCTGCCCACATCCTTATGAAATATTGTGACATTTATTGTTTTGGGCTCTATCTCTCAATTCTGAAGAATCAATTTTAAAATAAATAATTCTGTATCCTGATCTGGATCTGTATCCTCGCCGAAATCGAACCAATTTTTCCTTGTCATGCACCAAACATGTCCACCAAGTTTCGTCCGAATTTGTCCATAACTTTTTGAGAAATCGTGCTCGATATTGTTTTTGGTCCTATTTCTCAATGGTGAAGAAATTTAAAAAAACACCTTTAGAGGCCTAGCCGACCTCGGAAGGATGACAGGCTGAGTCAACCCCCCTGGCGTTAATTCAGCGATCGACCGGGATTCGAACCCAGGATCCTAGGATCCTAAGCCGGCACCCTAGCCGCTAGCCCAACACCAGGGATTTGGGATCTCAACACCAGGGATCTCAATGGTGAAGAATCACCTAAAAATGATAGCATCCAGATACAGATCCGAATCTTCACCAACACCTAAACAATTTATCCTTGTCACAAATCCAACGTGTCCACCAAGTTTAGTCCGAATCCGTCCATAACTTTTTGAGATATCCTACTCACAGACAGACAGACGGAAAAACAGGGGTGGAAACATAACCTCTGTCGACTTTCGGTGGAGTTGGTAAAAACAAGAGTACCAAGCTCGTGGAATCCGCATTACCATGTGCTTTTGTGGACACAAGATGCCCGAGTCATTTTAATTATATATACAGTATATATATATATATATTGTACAAAGAATCGAGGCTCGTGTAAGAGCTAACACATTGAACATGAAAACATGCAATGAAGGGAGCGGGAGACAAGAGGGAGAGGGAGCACACAAGCACAACAGCAGTGAATAAGGACGTCGGTAGATCTGTGGAGGGGGAAGGGTTGGGGAGGAGGGAGGGATACACGGTATGAAGCAAATGAACACTACCAGGAACTTCACTCTTCGGAATTTCAGGAAAGAAGTTGGGGATTTAAAGAGGCGGATTTGGGGTGTTTTAACAGGGGTAGAAAAGATCAAGGTTTTGGATGGGGGAAGATAAGAGATGGTGGTGAACAGCTGTTTTAAAGACCTGGGATTGAAGAGAAGTGGGATTGAAGAGAGTGTGGGAGTTTGTTGCAGAGGTGGAAGAAAAGAGGAATGAAAGAGTTAAGGTGAGCAGAGAGTCTTGATTTTGGTAGATTCACAGGAAGAGGGTTGCTGGCATATCTTGTGCGACCTGCAGGAGTATTTGGGGGCAGAACACAGACAGAGCTGGGGGAGCAAGGCCGGAGAGAAGTCGGTAGAAGACAGAAAGACCACCTACCTGCCTGCGGTGAGTGAGTGAAAGGCCCTTGGAGTTAGATCGCAGGAGATTCCAATGATTCTGAAAGCTTTGCTTTCAACAGCGTGAAGCCGAGCTAGGTGTGAAGCAGGTGCACCAGCCCAGAAAGGAAAGCAGTATTCCATTGAGCTGTGGATGAAAGCCTTGTATGTAGTGAGGAGCTCAGGTGTGCCAAAGAAGGTCTTCGCACGATGGAGGGTGCCCAGTGGGCGACTCGCTTTGGAGGCCAGCTTGGAAATGTGGTTTTCTCAGGAAAGATCAGATAGACCCAAAAGCTTGAGTGACAGAACTTCTTGGAGAGGATTGTTGAGAAAGTAGATGGGAGGGTTGTCCAGTCGATCTTTTCTGAGAGACATCGTAAGAGTGTGAGATTTGTCAGGATTGAAAGACATGTTCCACTTGTTTGACCAGTCTGTGATTTTGTCCAGGTCTGCAGAGAGTGAGGAGGCTGCAGACTGCCGATCTGAGCGATGAGGTATGGAGCGGCAGAGAGTGGAGTCATCAGCAAAGAGATGGAGAGGATTTTCCAGACAGTCATTGATCACAATGATCCTGAAGGAATACTAGCTTGGATACACGAGAGGTTTTACCTGACGTGGAAGCTGATCCCGACTTACACAGGTGAGCACAGTTTGGTCACTAGAAGGAGAAAAGTCCCTGCACAACCCTCAATAATATTGTAGGTGGCTTCACTTAAGACAACCTCCTGGATCTCTTGGGATTTTTTTCATCAGCATCAATGACCTCTCTGGAAAACCCTCCATGTCATTTTGCAGATTGCTCCACGTTGTGCTGGATATTTTCTCACTCCAGGGACAGACGAGTTGCGGCAGCATCCCTGCCTGTCGATCTGTAGAAGACAACAACGCCAGTCACCTGGAAGGTGGCATTCAATGCTGGAATGTGTCGCACTCTTACTTTATCTTTACATAAGGACCACTTGGCAAACTCCCCACCTTCCCCTCCTTCCACCAACTTCGAGATGGTCAACCTTTGGAAGAGGGATAAGTCTTTGGAACTCTTTCTCCTAATGATATTGGGAAACTTGTCTTGGGCCTACCACGCATCTCCAAGCTGGCCAAGACCTCACCTTGGTATTCTTCACATTGCGACGTCCTTCCTTCACCATCCTCAGCTCTAAAGAGTACATAAAGCATCCATTCACAGTGCCATGATTTATGGTTTTGTGGTCTGATGCTGTCGCAATAGAATCTAAAGCTCTTGGGGTCATCTATGTTTTTTTGAGAGGAGTTTTTTTTCTCTACCGCCACAGGCCGGTTGGTCGTTGCGTGGTCCTCCACCATCTTGTTTCCCACACTGCTCCTCCTCAATCCCTCCATATCAGTGCTTTGACAATCCCGAACCCCTCCGACACATCTTTATAGAAGCAAGCACCCTCCAAAACTGAAAATTTTCTGGCAAACCTTTTCTGTCGACACAAGTCATATCAAATTTGGTAAAAATTCAATATTGAGATCTTCGGAACGCGTGCGGAATATGTATCTCGAAAAATTGGTGTTTTTGAACCGATCCAGGTCTCCTCGGCTTCTCTTCCCCACTACCCGATCTGTATTTGCCTCCTGCCCCTCCCCGCATCACACCTTCTCAATGCCACGTCTCTCTTGCTTTGCCCGTCACCAAACCTCACACCTCTTCGTCTCCCCCTCGCCCTCTCCCCTCATCCCAGGGAGAGACCAGAGAGAAGGAATTCGTATGCCTAAGTCAACCGCATACTGCCTCTTCAGAACAAGGATTAACAAAGACTCAAATCTTTCAATCAATCTCTAATATTTACTTATTAGAGTAAAATTGCTCTAGTTCCGTGGAGGCTTCCACCATGATGTATGGTCTTTTCTTTCTGCTTCTCCTGCTCTCCAGAGCACAGGTAAGCTCTTTTTGAAGTTGCCTTCGTCGTGTCATGGGCAGTTGGATAAATCCGTGCTCCGTGTTGCGGCATCTCGATGACTTCATGTCGACAGTGACATTATTGTTCTATTTACCTATTTACCCAATCACCAGGAACCTTGAAATTTTTACCATGAAATTGAAAAGCTGCCTGGTCGCTGAGATGGAGATGTTGAGGCCTCAACTCTGTTTTGGATGGAATCTAATTTTAATCAAATAATAGTAAATTTTTAAGGGTTGTTGTTCTCCATCTGCCCATTGAGATAGCTGATCCTTGCTCTTTAGTATAGACTGTCTTAGTGAAGGAAGGGTTAAGGAAGTGGGAGGAGGAAGGAAATTGAGGAAGGAAATGAGGATTGCACAAAGGTCCTATTTGGAAGGACAGCATGGTCCACCAAAAAGCTCCATGAACAAGCAATGGCAAGATATATTTTATTTTACTAAATTTTCTCTTCCCCCATGTACTCCTAGTACTACGTAATAGATGGATGGAGGGAGTGGGTGAGAATGCGGGTTGGGCTCCCATTGGATAAAACAATTGTGAAATGCAAGAAGAAATGGAAGATAGGAGAGAAATGGAAGTAGGGTGTGGATGAGGTTAAAGAAAAGGAAAGGGAGGCCAGCAAGGAGGAGGGTGAAGGTGAAGAGGAAGAATAGAGTAGGTTTGGACAAATAGTCCATCCAAAGTTTGTACATATTTGCATATGTAATATGTCGACGGCTCTTTTCCATACCTCGGACATCTCTCTGAACTCCTGTTTCCAGGCTCTGCCCGGCCCTCCTGGAGTCCCTGGAACAGACGGAGTTGATGTAAGTTGAACAAATGAATGTCGTTTCCACTGTTCATACTTTTTCTGTTCAAATGTTAATTGTCTCCAACCTCAAACCACCTTACAATGATGGATGTAAGAGACCTCAAGTCTCTTACACGTGTTTTGTACTCGTGATGGGTTTGAGCTGTGTGTCGGGAGCTTTCACGGCACATCCATCATTCCTTTTCTGCTGGAACCCTCTCAGTCACCATGAGCTTTGGATCCAGGATGGATTAGTGTAACAACAACAGCAATATCAATCAGACCCTGTTCCATCTGAGCTATTAGTCAGGTTCACGATGTTAACAAATATAATTTCGTTCAAAATTTTGGGAGATTAGCAAACCTGTACATTTTTGGAATCATCAGAGCATGAGGAATGCGAAAATCAATGTTGGCATTTGCACAGACACAGATTTTGGATTTTCAAAATGGCCGCCATAAAATACATATTTTGCGCGATCTCGGCTTCTGGTCAACCTAGAAACTTAATTAAATATGCTAATCCTATGTTTTCTGGGTCAAGGAATCCAATAAAGGCCTCAAAATAGTGCTCAGGATTATAGAAAAGCAACAAACAAAGGTAATTGAAAACCATTGTCTTTATATTTGTGATATAACTGTATTACATAATACATGATATTGCAAGTCCTTTGAAGTTATAGGTATGGGTTTATAAAGCAAGAAAGCAGCCTTGTTGGTATCACATTGAACTATAAGTCTTATACACAGGATCTACGAGGTCTACACCGTTCAGGAATATGCTTTTACACAATCATCTTCATCACTGTCCTGAGTGTCATTTTCGCAAAGGTGTCTACGCAAATGTAAACATTAATTTTTGGATTCCTCATGCTCTGAATATTCCAAAAATGTATAGTTTTGCTAATATCCAAAAAATTTGGAACGAAAAAACATAGTGAACCTGACTATAATCTCCATATTAGAGTCCATCTCTAACAAGTCGAAATCATAAAGTATCACTTATCTTGTTTGAGAATGGTTTTATTTAACCCTCCATCTGCAAAATGTTCCATAAATCCACATTATTTAAACAAGCAACGGTACCCGCCCATAGGGCGGGGCTTCAATTGGGAGGCCCAAATGAAAAAGCAAAATATCAGAAATTGAAGGCTTTTTTTTATTTTAAACGATTTATATAAACATTCGTTGAATCATATCAGATGCAAATCATCAAAATCTAAACAGTATTTGTAGAATTTCAATAAAAGCCGCATCACTGTTCATATCGGTAAATATTATTCCATCGTGTTTGGAAAAACTGGAAATTGGAAAATTGGAAAAACAATAGAGCTTATTTTACTCCAGGGGGTTCGGAAAAATTGGAAAATTGGAAAAATTGGAAATTGGAAAAATTAGAAAATTTGGGAAAAATTGGAAAAACAATTGTAGCCTATTTTACTCCAGGGAGTTCGGAAAAATTGGAAAAATTGGAAATTGGAAAAATTAGAAAATTTGTGAAAAATTGGAAAAACAATTGTAGCCAATTTTACTCCAGGTGGTTTGGAAAAATTGGAAATTGGAAAATTTGGGAAAAATTGGAAAAACAATATAGCCTATTTTACTCCAGGGGGTCCCAGGATTACCCACCCAAAAATTTGTTGCGATCGGTTCTGCCGTTTTTGCGGTACCTGGGAACAGACGGACAGACAGACATTTGGTGAATTATAGTAAGATAACATGTCTTTCAAGTGAAAGGCATACACCAACCTCTATCGGTTAGGGCAGGAATTTGGAATTTGTTCAGGATGCCGGAGATAAGTCGCCTGCTGTCGGATCTTTATAACATCCAAAAAAAATGCTGGCAGACAAGACACCCAGTTTAACATCCAATCGAGGGACGGCACATGCATTGAAGCCTCGCCCAGCCTGCGAGACACCAGGATGGCAGTTTGTAGCTGGGTCAGGATTCTAACCCAGGCAAGATGGCTGAGAGGCGAGTGTGCATACCTCGAGGCCATCCTGCCAGTCCGCCCAAGACCGAAAGAGTCTAGAATCCTGTCTCTATAACATTAACCCAACGAGAGACTAAATTCTAACATAAACTTCAAACTCAGGTTCAAGAAGTCACAACGTGAACTACAACCCAGGCTCGAGACCTCAGACTCAGGCTCAGGAAGTCACAACTTGAACAGAAACCCAGGCTCGAGACCTCAGACTCAGACTAAGGCTCAATAAGTCACAACTTGAACTGCAACCCAGGCTCGAGATCTCAGACTCAGACTCAGGCTCAGGCTCATGAAGTCACAACTTGAACTACAACCCAGGCTCGAGACCTCAGACTCAGACCCAAGAAGTCACAACTTGAATGACAACCCAGGCTCGAGATCTCAGACTCAGGCTCAAGAAGTCACAACTTGAACTACAACCCAGGCTCGAGATCTCAGACTCAGACTCAGACTCCGGCTCAAGAAGTCACAACTTGAACTACAACCCAGGCTCGAGACCTCAGACTCAGACCCAAGAAGTCACAACTTGAACTGAAACCCAGGCTCGAGATCTCAGACTCAGACTCAGGCTCAATAAGTCACAACTTGAACTACAACCCAGGCTCGAGATCTCAGACTCAGACTCAGGCTCAAGAAGTCACAACTTGAACTACAACCCAGGCTCAAGACCTCAGACTCAGAACCAAGAATTCACAACTTGAACTACAACCCAGGCTCGAGATTTCAGATTCAGACTCAGGCTCAATAAGACACAACTTGAACTGCAACCCAGGCTCGAGATGTCACTCAGGCTCAAGAAGTTACAACTTGAACTACAACCCAGGCTCGAGATTTCAGGCTCAGGCTCAAGAAGTCACAACTTGAACTACAACCCAGGCTCGAGACCTCAGACTCAGACACAGGCTCAAGAGGTCACAACTTGAACTACAACCCAGGCTCGAGACCTCAGACTCAGACCCAAGAAGTCACAACTTGAACTGCAACCCAGGCTCGAGACCTCAGACTCAGGCTCAAGAAGTCAGAACTTGAACTGCAACCCAGGCTCGAGATGTCAGACTCAGGCTCAAGAAGTCACAACTTGAACTACAACCCAGGCTCGAGACCTCAGACTCAGACACAGGCTCAAGAGGTCACAACTTGAACTACAACCCAGGCTCGAGACCTCAGACTCAGGCTCAAGAAGTCACAACTTGAACTGCAACCCAGGCACGAGATGTCAGACTCAGGCTCAAGAAGTCACAACTTGAACTACAACCCAGGCTCGAGATTTCAGACTCAGACTCAGGCTCAATAAGTCAACTTGAACTACAGCCCAGGCTCGAGACCTCAGACTCAGACCCAAGAAGTCACAACTTGAACTGCAACCCAGGGTCGAGATGTCAGACTCAGGCTCAAGAAGTCACAACTTGAACTACAACCCAGGCTCGATATTTCAGACTCAGACTCAGTCTGAATAACTCACAACTTGAACTGCAACCCAGGCTCGAGACCTCAGACTCAGGCTCAGGAAGTCACAACTTGAACTACAACCCAGGCTTGAGACCTCAGGCTCAGAAAGTCACAACTTGAACTACAACCTGGGCTCAAGACCTCAGACTCAGACTCAGGAAGTCACAACTTGAACTACAACCTAGGCTCAAGACCTCAGACTCAGACTCAGGCTCAAGAAGTCACAACCTGAACTACAACCCAGGCTCGAGATGTCGGACTCAGGCTCAATAAGTCACAACTTGAACTGCAACCTAGGCTGAAGACCTCAGACTCAGGCTCAGGAAGTCACAACTTGAACTACAACCCCAGCTCGAGACCTCAGGCTCAGGCTCAGGAAGTCACAACTTGAACTACAACCCAGGCTTGAGACCTCAGACTCAGGCTCAGGAAGTCACAACTTGAACTACAACCTCGGCTCAAGACCTCAGACTCAGACTCAGGCTCAAGAAGTCACAACTTGAACTACAACCCAGGCTCGAGATGTCGGACTCAGGCTCAATAAGTCACAACTTGAACTACAATCCAGGCTCGAGACCTCATACAAGGATTAAGACTCGGACGCTGAACAACTAATCCCACAGACTCTAACCCAGACTTGAGATCTCAAGACTCAGACTCGACCGGTTGGTACTCTGCTACTTCACTGATATTGTTCTTTCTCTCCATCCCATCCAGCTGGAATTTCTCTGACTCTCCTTCTATCTCCATAACAACTCAACTTTCCTCTCCACCTACTATAGCTCTTCTGCATTTTCTGCCATCTATCTATAATTCCAGCAATCTCTGTGTGTGTGTGTGTCTGTATGCGACCGCTGTTTCTCGACAACTACCGGTCCGATATACTTGAAACTTGCCAGGTATATTGCTGGGGACCCGAGGATGTGCCTTTTCAAGGTTTTAAATTAATCGGAGAAGTAGTTACCGAGCTATGGCGATTTCTTTACCAAACTCCGCAAGCCGTTCGCTTTGGACCAAACCATTTCATGTAAATAGAGGGGGGGATTGTCACCGTACTCGCAAGCCGTTCGCTTTGGACCAAACCATTTCATGTAAATAGAGGGGGGGGATTGTCACCGTACTCGCAAGCCGTTCGCTTTGGACCAAACCATTTCATGTAAATAGAGGGGGGGGATTGTCACCGTACTCGCAAGCCGTTCGCTTTGGCTTTGCGAATGGACCAAACCATTTCATGTAAATAGAGGGGGGGGGGATATAATTTTAGATATATATATAGTACGGGCATGCCCTAGTTTTCTGAAATACAGAGAAGTCTTAATTTTGCCATGTCTGTTTCTTTCTGCAGGGAGAGCGGGGACCACCTGGACAACCAGGACAACCGGTAAGGTATCTCAAGGAAGCCATGATTGCTAAACACATCGGTCGTTCCATTTGGTTCTCCACCAGCAAAAAATTGATCTAAGGTCGAATTGCAGATGTATGGTTGGTAATTTATTATTTAATTGTGTGCTGACCAAAACAATCACTATTTGCCTTCATTCACCAAATTTGATCATTTATTGTGGGCTTTGTTGAGGAATATCATGTTTATGTTGGGAAACTTGGGATCATCACATTATGTTTATGAGATTAAATGGAGAACATCAATGTCAGCATGGCAGGTCTCCTATCCACCAACAAGACTTTTATCCGCAGCTTAATGGAGTCCAGATTCCTCCTCTGGGCTTGTGCTCCTGCCTCTCATCTTGCTCGGCTTGACAGAAACCAAGGCCTTGAAGATTATTGTAATCTCCTGCGATGAAGCCGAGTCTATCGGCCTATCACTTCCCCATCACAGAATGGTCGTTGGTCTCTCTGTCTTCCACCGCCTCCACTCTGGTCTTGCACCGTCTGCTCCTTTCATGCTTCGTGCCCGCCCGGGTTTCTGCAGAGTGCAAATGGTCCACCATCAACCCCCTTCTGGTGAAACTCCCAAAATCCAGGATCACTGCTCACCTCCACTCCTCCGTTCCTCTCTTTTTTCTCCACCCGTGGAACCATGTTCCACATCCTCTATAATTTCATTCTTCCCTCTAGGTCTCCAAGACAGTTGTTCACCACCATCTCAGATTATGCAAAATTAAAAACAATGATATTTTCCACCTTCGTTAACTCCTCCCCCTTCTTCCTCCACCTTTCCTTTTCCCTCCCCTCCCCCTTCACCAGGCTCTCCTCCTCCCCTCCCCTCTGTCCCCTCACCTTCCCACCAGATCCTCCTCCTCCCAAATTTCCAGTTTCTCCTTCCTCACAGTTTGCTTCTGTATCCATCCTGTCCACCCCCTGTATCCTCCCCTACAATTTTTCCCTATTTCCCTATTCCCTTTAAATATTTCCCTATTGATTCTTGTCTTTTTGCAATTGTTGTTTTCATGTATTGTTATGCATTATGTTTTCCACTCTGTCAAAGCGCCTTTGGGCTTCTTGAAAAGCGCTATACAAAATAAATGAATTATAATTATTATTATTACAATTCATTCTTACGCGCATCCCTTGCTTGTCTGTCTCCCTCTGTTTTGTCCTTCGACTCCTCTGTTGGTGTCCCCCCTGTCTCTACCGTGAAGTGTGGTGCTGCGCACACAACTTGCTTGCCAAAGAGGTAGGCCACAACGCGTTTGATAAAACCAAGAGTCTTTATTGTGAAAGCTCGAACTGCAGCACTGGGCGGGCTCGAGCTTGGAGCCCGCATATATGTGCCGAGGCCACGCCTCGTCCCCGGGCGTGGCCGATCGGTCGATAGGCGGGGCATGCATTCCAGTTCCCCACCTGGACGTTCGCGCCACCTGTTGGTGCGCTGAATTCGTGTCCCTTGCTTGTGTCCGCCACACGCGCCCCCCCCAGAATTCCCGCGCACCTGAAGGGTGAGTTCGCGGGGAAGCCGGATGACCCGGCCGAAACGCCCCCTGGCGATGGGTGCCGGTCTGGGGGGTGGCGGGACGGCGGGGCTGGGGGGTGCCGGGGGTCCGACCACCGGGGGCGGCCTCGACGCGGAGGCAGAGCTGCTGGCGGGGGTGCCGGGGTCCGACCGCCGGGGGGCGGCCTCGACGTGGAGGCAGAGCCGCTGGCGGGGGGTGGTCTGGATCGAGGTGGGCCGGCTTGAGGCGGTCCACGGAAATGCGATCCGGGGCACCGCCGATGTCGACCGTGAAAAATTTGTCCCCGGCCTCCAACACGCGGGAGGGTCCGCCGTACGGGGGCCGTAGCGGTGCCCGGTGGGCGTCGTGCCGGACGAACACGTACTTTGTCGTGCGAAGCTCCGGGGCGACGTGGGAAGGCGGGCAACCGTGGTGTGCCGTTGGCACCGGGGCGAACCTCCGGGTGGTCTCCTGAAGGGCGGAGCGCTGTTGTGCCACGGACCAAGGAGCCGTGGAGTCGGGGATAAATTCACCCGGTACCCGCAGTGGTTGCCCGAAGACCAGCTCCGCCAAGGACGCGCGCAGGTCCTCCTTGGGCGCCGTCCTGAGGCCCAGCAGGTCTTCGGGCAACCACTGCGGGTACCAGGTGAATTTATCCCCGACTCCACGGCTCCTTGGTCCACGGCACAACAGCGCTCCGCCCTTCAGGAGACCGCCCGGTGGTTCGCCGCGGTGCGCACTGGGCGGGCTCGAGCTTGGAGCCCGCATATATGTGCCGAGGCCACGCCTCGTCCCCGGGCGTGGCCGATCGGTCGATAGGCGGGGCATGCATGCCAGTTCCCCGCATGGACGTTCGCGCCACCTGTTGGTGCGCTGAATTCGTGTCCCTTGCTTGTGTCCGCCACAACCGTTCCTTTTGTTCTATCCTGTCCGATACACTCAATGTTCTAGCTCTTCCACGAGCCTTGACTGTATACAAAAACCGTGTGTGTGTGTGTGTGTGTGTGTGTGTGTGTGTGTGTGTGTGTGTGTGTGTGTGTGTGTGTGTGTGTGTGTGTGTGTGTGTGTGTGTATCTGTGTGTGTCGTTGGTTGTTGTCTCCATAATTTGGGGTTTAGAAGGTGGAACGGATCGAGTATCCACCCCCACTTCAGTGAAGGATTCCGATTCATGGGCTAAGTTGTGAAGTTTTGTTGTTCTCGGAGTTTTGTTCCAAGGACTCTTTTCAGGATCGTCACTGAGCCCCGTCCAGCCTCCACCTGCAATTCATTTGTCGTAATATTCCCAGGGATGGTTTTTAAGATCTCTGTAAGGTTCTTCTTTTTCATTCCCGTTGCCCCAATTATCACTGGTACAATTTCGGCGCTCTTCAGCTTCCAGGATCTTTTCACTTTCATTCTTGAGGTCTTGATATTTGGTCATTTTCTTGCTTTCTGTGTACGCAGTATACGGTCCTGGTTTATCAGCAGTAGCCTGGATTGAGAGATTGGTCTGGTTGGAGCAGAGACCTCGGATGTTTGAGGTCCACACAGTTATGGATGGGGGAGGAGGGACTGGGAAGGATTTTTTTTTTTTTTTTTTTTTGTATACTGAATCGAGGCTCGTGAAAGAGCTGACATTTACTTCACAAACAAATCAACCAGACAAACAAAATATATAAAAAGAGGGAGCGGAAGACAAGAGAATGGGAAGCACACAAACACTTGAGAGCACACAACATTTGAGAACAGGGAAATGTGTGGGAGGGAGAGGGCTCGGGGGGAGGAGGCGTGGGAATGGGGGGGGGGGTGGGAGAAGTATAAAACACAAGGACACCAAGGACTTCCAGGACAGAAGTTGGTATTTCAAAAAGTGGAATTGGGGTGAAATTATCGGGGATAGAAAAGATCCACATCATTTGAAATGCCACATTATTTGAAAAAAGTGCAAGAGTGCCAATATTTATGGCCACGACTGTATGTAATACCAATCAAAACTATTGCCAGACATAAGCAAAGTTTATTCAACATCTTCCATGAAGGAAGTATCATCATCATCATCCTCCAGGATTTGGGAGGGTGCAGGATTGGGTTGGGGGGAGGGAAGTTTTGTGGCAAGGTGAGAGGGAGGCTTTGTGGGGGTGGGTGCGGGAAAGATTTGAGTGGTAAAGTGTGGGGGAGGTTTGAGTCGTGAAGTGTGTGCGAAGGTTTGAGTGGTGAAGTGTGGGCGAAGGTTTGAGTGGTGGAGTGTGGGCGAAGGTTTGAGTGGTGGAGTGTGGGGGAAGGTTTGAGTGTGTAGGAAGTAGGGGAAGGTTTGAGTGGTGGGTGTGGGGGAACTGAAGGTTTGAGTGGTGGGGGTGGGGGAAAGTTTGAGTGGGTGGAATGTGGGGGAAGGTTTGAGTGGTGAGTGTGGGGGAAGGTTTGAGTTGTGGGGGCGGGGGAAGGTTTGAGTGGTGGGTGTGGGGGAAGGTTTGAGTGGGTGGGTGCGGGGGAAGGTTTGAGTGGTGGGTGCAGAGGAAGGTTTGAGTGGTGGGTGCAGAGGAAGGTTTGAGTGGTGGGTGCAGAGGAAGGTTTGAGTGGTGGGTGCAGGGGAAGGTTTGAGTGGTGGGTGCAGGGGAAGGTTTGAGTGGTGGGTGCAGGGGAAGGTTTGAGTAGTGGGGGCGGGGGAAGGTTTGAGTGGTGGGTGTGGGGGAAGGTTTGAGTGGGTGGGTGCGGGGGAAGGTTTGAGTGGTGGGTGCAGAGGAAGGTTTGAGTGGTGGGTGCAGGGGAAGGTTTGAATGGTGGGTGCAGGGGAAGGTTTGAGTGGTGGGTGCAGGGGAAGGTTTGAGTGGTGGGTGCAGGGGAAGGTTTGAGTGGTGGGTGTGGGGGAAGGTTTGAGTGATGGGTGCAGGGGAAGGTTTGAGTGGTGGGTGTAGGGGAAGGTTTGAGTGGTAAGTGTGGGGGAAGGTTTGAGTGGTGGGTGTGGGGGAAGGTTTGAATGGTGGGTGCAGGGGAAGGTTTGAGTAGTGTGGGCGGGGGAAGGTTTGAGTGGTGGGTGCGGGGGAAGGTTTGAGTGGTGGGGGCGGGGGAAGGTTTGAGTGGTGGGTGCGGGGGAAGATTTGAGTGGTGGGGTCGGGGGAAGGTTTGAGTGGTGGGGGCAGGGGACGGTTTGAGTGGTGGGTGCGGGGGAAGGTTTGAGTGGTGGGTGCGGGGGAAGGTTTGAGTGGTGGGTGTGGGGGAAGGTTTGAGTGGGTGGGTGCGGGGGAAGGTTTGAGTGGTGGGTGCAGGCGAAGGTTGGAGTGGGTGGGTGCAGGGGAAGGTTTGAGTAGTGGGGGCGGGGGAAGGTTTGAATGGTGGGTGCGGGGGAAGGTTTGAGTGGGTGGGTGTGGGGGAAGGTTTGAGTGGTGGGTGCAGGGGAAGGTTTGAGTGGTGGGTGCAGGCGAAGGTTTGAGTGGGTGGGTGCAGGGGAAGGTTTGAGTAGTGGGGGCGGGGGAAGGTTTGAGTGGTGGGTGCGGGGGAAGGTTTGAGTGGGTGGGTGCGGGGGAAGGTTTGAGTGGTGGGTGCGGGGGAAGGTTTGTGTGGTGGGTGCAGGCGAAGGTTTGAGTGGTGAGTGCGGGGGAAGGTTTGAGTGGTGGGTGCAGGGGAAGGTTTGAGTGGTAAGTGTGGGGGAAGGTTTGAGTGGTGGGTGTGGGGGAAGGTTTGAGTGGGTGGAATGTGGGGGGAAGGTTTGAGTAGGTGGAATGTGGGGGAAGTTTTGAGTGGGTGGGATGTGGTGGACGTTTTGAGTGGGTGGAATGTGGGGGAAGGTTTGAGTGGGTTGAGGTAAGGGGAAGCATTGAGAGGGTGGGATGATAAAGGATGTAGACATGGGGGACATGAAGAGGAGGGATACTGATTATAAATTCCCAAATTGGACAAATGGAGATAAAGATCATGGGATGGAAAATGAGATTTTTTTGTTGAAAGCACAGAGAAACGTGGTGCTGTACATGCGGGGGAACGGTTGGTGGACCAAGCGCTTCGCTAACATAAAGTTTTACATTACAATCTACGTAAAGAAGAAGAAGAACAAAACAATGTGAAGAAGAAGAACAAAACATTGTGAAGAAGAGGAACACGTGTAGCATTCCTGACAGAGATATAAGGGTGAAAAAGCATTTTTAAATGATTTTAAAATATTTTAAAGGAAGAAGGAATAAGCGTTTATATGTAATGAAGATTCCGTTTGGAGATCGGGAGAAAATCGGGGTAAAATAATATGGAACAGGAAGTAGGCAGAAGGAAATTCAAGTAAAAGGAGATCAATGTGGAGTGGGAAAAAAAAAGGAAATTTTTTTTTTCTTGTTTTGGTTTTTGAAGCGAGGAGTGGAAATCGGATAATGTTGAGGAGGTAAAGTAAGATATTTGGGAGGAAAGAAGCAAGAGGAACACAGAGATAAAGAATTTTCAAACCTTTTATCCGGTGAGCGGCAGCGTTTGGCTTTGAACAATAGGAAACAAATTCAAGATATAAAGTAGCACAAACAACGTACAATCTAACATGAAATTTTGGACCGGATACAACAGCAAGTCCAAGACGAAGATATAACATCAAAACACGACGAATCGGATTCGGAAAACTCAGCTTTAATGAGTTGGAAACAGAAGCTACAGCTTTTGTCAGCACGTGCAAAAATCCCCGAAACCGGAAGTCTGCAGAGTCTTTGTTCGTGAAAGACTTTCACGAAAAATGTTCCCAGGCGACCCCACAAGGTGCGAATAATCGAGGCCGAATCCCACAGACTGCGCTAAATTACCCATTACGTGTCGCTGTCTTGTCTTTCATATGTGACATCCGCACAATTCCCTGCATGGGATTGCCAAAAGGAAGTAGCTGCCAACAAAATGACATCCCGTAGGCCATAAAGTCTCTCCAATGACATCCCGCGGATTGTTCTGAAACTTGATACATGAATACGAAAGAGTATCGCGCACAATTACTCGGCTTCAATTTTTATATTTTGGATCATGGGGGCTCCTGGGGGGGGGGGGGTGGGGTGTTAACCCCCAAACTTTGGATACCTACTCCTCCCTTACTTACCAACAGATTTCTCTGAAACTCGTTGCATCCCTTCTAATGGATGGCCTGCAGGATCACTGTCGTAGATTTTCCGTTTTCCTATTTTTCCAATTCGGATCAATGGGGCTCCAAGGGGGATCCCCCAAATTAGCAGAGGTCTGAACAACAACCTCAAGAGATGACCAGCATCCCATTTGGTGGAAATTCTAGTGGAATTCTGGTTCAAATCCCACGTACTGTAGGGTACCGCACGAGTTTGTCCATTGTCTACTCGTGTCCCTGTAGTTCATGTGCTGATTGATGTCTTTCTCCAGTATGCTACATATATGTACACCGTGAACTACATCACTGTAGATCTAAGATAAAACATTTTTTTAAGGTAGTATATCTAGACGGCCCTTCTTGCCAATCCTTTCCCTTTCAACTAATTTTTCCAGACTCTTTTTCCACCCTGGAGTTAATCATCAATTGCATCATATTTTGCATTCTCGTGCACCCGTGTAGCACCTGGGTAGTTACAATGCCAGTTTGGTTTGTGCCACCACAGACAGTTTTAACGGCTGAAGACAAATTACACAAAGACATGAACTCAAACAATAATTCCAAGTGAACTCACCTACGGGCCCTGTTGAAGCATCGTCTGCATCAGTTTACACCTGAAGTGCCATGAAGTGCACCTCTGGCCACTGGCTAGTAAGAGAGAGTTGTTGGCTTCAGTTGTTATTGGAGGGGAGATACATGCTCGGGATTCTTCTTCTTCTTTCGTGTTGCAGCATATGGCTGCGGATGGCATCATTCGCTGAGGGCGCAGGAGGTGCTTCATCCATCTTCTATCTGATGCAGGGGTCAAGGGTCACTTAATCATCAAAGCAAAAGGTCCTTTGGAGGAGACATTAAACTGCCTCTCTCATCTGCTGAATTTGTGCATGTGAAAGATCTCACGGTATCTTTCGGAGGGACCTTTGGCAGGGACAATGACCCGATTCCAAATCACCAAATGTATTTGTCAAGGGTTCATCACCTTGGCCCAGTCGACTATCACTGACGTGCAGGTCCAACGGTCACTTTGAACCCCACAAATCGGTGGAGTTTCAGGATGAAAACCTCAAGTAGAGCTACATTCAAGGTACACCGCCACATGGAGACGGAATTGGGAGGTAGCGGTGCACAATAATTGATTGGTTAATTGCATAATTAATATAAATCAATAATAATAGTTCATTAATTAATTTCTTAATCAATTGGCTAATAGCATTCCTAAAACCACTGGCTCATGTGAATCTGCAACTTTTTAAAAATCAATTAATGAAGTTATAATCTAAAATTCAAGTAATTAATCGATTCATTGATTAATCCAAAAATAAAAAATACAATTTACAGCTAAATCACTTGGTCATTGTCATGTTCAAATATCAGCTTCCCAGCTCAAAAGGTGCCTGAGATATTGCCCATCGGAGAAAGAAAATAAATAAATTCATAATAATTAAGTAATTAATTGATTAATCCAAAAATTAAAAATACAATTTACAGCCAAATCACTTGGTCATTGTCGTGTCCAAATATCAGCTTCCTAGCTCAAAAGGTGCCTGAGATATTGCCCATCGGAGAAAGAAAATAAATAAATAAATAAATTGATAATAATTAAGTAATTAATTGATTAATCCCAAAATTAAAAATACTATTTACAGCCAAATCACTTGGTCATTGTCGTGTCCAAATATCAGCTTCCTAGCTCAAAAGGTCCCTGAAATATCGCCCATAGGAGAAAGAAAATAAATAAATAATAAATAAATTGATAATAATTAAGTAATTAATTGATTAATCAAAAAATTAAACATACAATTTACAGCCAAATCGATTGGTCATTGTCGTGTCCAAATATGAGCTTCCTAGCTCAAAAGGTGCCTGAGATATTACCCAGAGAAGAAAGAAAATAAATAAATAATAAATAAATTGATAATAATTAAGTAATTAATTGATTAATCCAAAAACTAAAAATACAATTTACAGCCAAATCGCTTGGTCATTGTCGTGTCCAAATGTCAGCTTCCTAGCTCAAAAGGTGCCTGAGATATTGCCCAGAGGAGAAAGAAAATAAATAATAAATAAATTGATAATAATTAAGTAATTAATTGATTAATCCAAAAACTAAAAATACAATTTACAGCCAAATCGCTTGGTCATTGTCGTGTCCAAATGTCAGCTTCCTAGCTCAAAAGGTCCCTGAGATATCGCCCATAGGAGAAAGAAAATAAATAAATAATAAATAAATTGATAATAATTAAGTAATTAATTGATTAATCCAAAAACTAAAAATACAATTTACAGCCAAATCGCTTGGTCATTGTCGTGTCCAAATTTCAGCTTCCTAGCTCAAAAGGTGCCTGAGATATTGCCCAAAGGAGAAAGAAAATAAATAAATAATAAATAAATTGATAATAATTAAGTAATTAATTGATTAATCAAAAAATTCAAAATACCATTTACAGCCAAATCACTTGGTCATTGTCGTGTCCAAATGTCAGCTTCCTAGCTCAAAAGGTGCCTGAGATATTGCCCACAGGAGAAAGAAAATAAATAAATAATAAATAAATTGATAATAATTAAGTAATTAATTGATTAATCCAAAAATTCAAAATACCATTTACAGCCAAATCACTTGGTCATTGTCATGTCCAAATATCAGCTTCCTAGCTCAAAAGGCCACAGGTGAAAGAAATTAAATAAATAATAAATAAATTGATAATAATTAAGTAATTAATTGATTAATCAAAAAATTCAAAATACCATTTTTCCCCAAGCACTTGTTCATTGTCGTGTCCAAATTTCAGCTTCGTGTCTCAAAGCATGGCTGAGATGTCGCCTGGACAAAAAAAAAGAAAAAAAGAAATATGTCGTGCGAAGCACGAAACGTGCGAAATCTCTAAAATAAGTTGTTGACCTTTTGGCCTATGTTGACCTCAAAAATAATTGGTGGTTGAATTCAGTGATCTGATGGACGTTAAAGATCCCACGGCATCTTTCTCGAAGAGTAGGCGAGTTATTTCCGGCACCCTGAAACAAATCCCAAACTCCTGGCCTAACCTACAGGGGGCACTGCATCACCGGCACAGCGGCGCCCCCCATCAAATGATGCTGCCCGCAGGCATGCGCACCATGCGAACGAAATAAGTCATCATCATCATGCATTTATTTTATATAGCGCTTTTCAGGAAGCCCAAAGACGCTTTGACAGAGTGCAAAACATAACGCATAGCAAAACATAAAGACAATTGCAAAAAAAGAAGAATCAATAGGGAAATATTCAAAGCACAAAGGAGGGAGAAGGAGAGGAGATAGTCAGGGGTTAGATGCTGTGGGTTAAATGTTGAATGCAGTGTTGAACAGGTGGGTCTTGAGTGATGTTTTGAATGTGGTGAGTGAGGAGGAGTCTCTGATGGTGTGAGGTAGCGAGTTCCAGAGGGTGGGAGCAGCGATGGAGAAGG
This sequence comes from Myxine glutinosa, assembly GCF_964187855.1. NCBI lineage: Eukaryota > Metazoa > Chordata > Myxini > Myxiniformes > Myxinidae > Myxine > Myxine glutinosa. The sequence continues at coordinate 27,400,838 of NC_136265.1, forward strand.
CCCTGTCCCCCCAGGATCTAAATTTGGTCCGGATGGGGGGGGTCAGGAGGTTGGTACCAGCAGAGCGGAGGTTGCGGGTGGGAGTGTGTCTGGAGAGGAGGTCAGCCAGGTAGGATGGGGCCAGGTTATGGAGGGCTTTGTAGGTCAAGAGGAGGATTTTGTACTGGATTCTCTGGGAGATGGGGAGCCAGTGAAGCTTGTAAAGGACGGGGGTGATGTGGTTACGGGTCCGGGAATGGGTGAGTAGACGGGCAGCGGAGTTCTGAATGTATTGGAGTTTATTGGTGATTGTTGAGGGTGAACCATAAAGGAGGCTATTGCAGTAGTCCAGACGGGAAGTGATGAAGGCGTGGATGAGGGTTTCTGCAGCCACAGAGGAGAGGGATGGACGGAGACGGGCGATGTTTTTCAGGTGGAAGAAGGCTGTCTTTGTGATCTGTTTAGTGTATTTGTCGAAGGAGAGGGTTTGGTCAAAGATGATGCCAAGATTCCGGATGTGAGGGGAGGTGGACACTGGGAAACCGTCGATGTTGAGGGCAAAGTTATGGGTGGACTTGGTGAGCGTTTTTGGGCCAATGATGATTATTTCAGATTTATCACAGTTAAGTTTGAGGAAGTTGATTTGAAGCCAGGATTTTATTTCAGTGATGCAGTTTGTCAGGATAGAGTGGGTGGCGGTGGAGATGGACTTGGTGGAGATGAAAAGCTGGATGTCATCGGCGAAGCAGTGGAATTGGAGACCATGACGGCGGATTAAGTGACCGAGGGGGGACAGGTAAAGGATAAAGAGGAGGGGGCCAAGAACTGAACCTTGGGGGACACCTTGAGGGAGGGGAGCAGTGGGGGATTTGCAGTTATTGATGGAGATGAACTGACGTCTGTCAGAGAGGTATGATTTAATCCAAGAGAGGGCAGTGCCGGTAATGTTAAAGGTGGTTTCAAGTCGGGTGAGGAGGATGGTGTGATCGATGGTGTCAAAGGCAGCGCTGAGGTCGAGGAGGATGAGAATGTTGAGGTTGCCAGCATCAGAGGAGAGGAGAAGGTCGTTGGTGATTTTGAGGAGAGCAGTTTCAGTACTGTGGTTGGACCGGAATCCGGATTGGAATGTTTCATACAGGTTATTGGCAGAGAGGTGATGCTTGAGTTGAGTGGCTACAGCGCGTTCCAAAACCTTTGACAGAAAGGGTAGGTTGGAGATGGGTCTGAAGTTATTTAGGGTGTCAGGGTTTAGTCCAGGTTTTTTCAGAATGGGGGTAACAGCAGCAATTTTGAGGGATGGTGGGACGATGCCTGTAGACAGGGAGGAGTTTATTGTTGCAATGATAAGTGGAGAAAGAGCAGGAAGGGAGGCCTTGACAAAGCTGGAGGGGATGGGGTCAAGAGTGCAGGTGGCAGTTTTCATTCCGATGAGGAGTTCAGAGAGGTCAGTAGGGGAGACTGGGGAGAATTGAGACAGGGGATGGCAGGATAAGGGGGGGCAGGTGGTTTGAGGGGGAGCGGGTGCGGCGGTGGTCAAGCTGTTGTAGATGTTTTCAATTTTGCGTTGGAAGAATGAAAGGAAGGAGATGCAGTTGTCTATTGTGAATGACTGGGTGGTGGTGTTCAGGGGGCTGAGGAGTTTGTTTATTGTAGAGAAGAGTGCTTTTGGGTTTCCGGAGCCAGAGTGGATAATTTGAGAGTAGTAGGCGGAGCGGGCGCGGGAGAGGGCATCTTTATAGTGTTGTATGTGGTCCTTGTAGGCCTGGGAGTGAACTGTGAGACCTGTTTTATTGCGGAGTCTTTCAAGTTGGCGAGCACGAGTTTTCATTAGGCGGAGCTCAGGGGTAAACCAGGGAGCAGAATGGGTGAAAGAAACTGTTTTGGTTTTTATAGGCGCAATTTGGTCAAGGCAGGAAGAGAGAGTGTGGTTGTAGTAGTCAGTGAGGTCAGAAGGGGTGTGGAGGTCAACGAAGGGAGAAGTGGACATTTTTTCAGAGAGGGTCGATGAGAATGAGGCAGGTGAAAAAGCGTTTAGCTTACGGAAGTTGATAGTGCGATAATGCCTTGGTGCTGGGGTGGGGATGTTGATGGTCAGAGTGATGGCTAGGTGGTCAGAGAGAGTGAGGTCGGAGCCAGAGAGATGGTGCAAAATTAGTCCAGTAGAGCAGACAAGGTCCAAAATGTGACCACGGTTATGGGTAGGAAAGTTGACATGTTGAGTGAGGTTAAAGCAGGTGAGTAAATCAGTGAAGTCAGTGGTTAGCGTGGAGTCAGTGGAGTCCATGTGGATATTGAAATCACCAAGGAGGAGGATTGAGGGGGAGAGGGAACATAGCTGGGTCAGAAAGTAGGAGAAGTCAGACAGGAATGATGGGTGTGGTTTGGGAGGGCGGTAGACAACAGCCATGACTGACTGTGTGTGACCAGAGAGTTTAAAAGCCAGGTGTTCAAATGATGGAGCAGATGAGATGGAGATGAGGTTGGTCTTGATGTCTTGTCGGTGAATAACGGCAATTCCACCACCTCGGCCCTCCGAGCGTGGTTTATTGATGTAAGAATATCCATTGGGTGTGGTGAGGTTGAGCGTGTAGTAGTCCAGTGGTTGTTGCCAGGTCTCAGTGAGACAGAGAAAGTCCAGTTTATTTTCCAGGATGTAGTCGTTCAGGATGAGGCATTTGTTGTTGAGGGACCGGGTATTGAACAGGGTGAGCTTGATGTTGTTTTGTACGGCGGGTATGAATCCAGGTGATTTGGCCAGGGTTCGCAGACAGGAGGTGCGATTTTGTGCGTTGTTGTGACCAGGTGTGTTGGGACGATGAGTGGGAGTGCGCTGAGCCGACCAGAGGATGGGGATGGAGTGACCTGATTGTAAATAAACAAACTTACGACCGGAGCCACGGTGAATGTACCTGGGTCGACGCAGGAGTCCATTCGATCTGATTGCAGAGATGCATGATGGGGTGGAGCGGGTTTTAAGCAGGAGAAGCCTTGCGGCAGAGTACCGCAGAGCCATGCCAGCAGGAGCGAAGGCAAAGCGAGCACGCGGCCAAGGGTGAGGAGGCGAAACAATCGACACAACCAACGGGAGTGGGCCCGAGGAAACAGCGATGGAGCCGAGCAGGTGAAGCCCGGAGCAGCAGAGCAGAGCCGGGACCGCGCAGAGGAAGACTCAATGGCCATAAATCCGCCACGACCACCAGGAAAGCAAGACACGGACAATGGTCCAGTCAGAGAAGCGGCGAGCAAACGACGCCAGCGTCCTCTCACGACCGGACCGGAAAACGGAAGTCAGACAGGTGGTAGTAGTAGTAGTAGTAGTAGTAGTAGTAGTAGTAGTAGTAGTAGTAGTACTACTAGTGTCTACTAGTACTAGTACTAGTACTACTACTAGTACTAGTACCAGTACTACTACTAGTACTAGTACCAGTACTAGTAGTACATTGACAACAGCAATTAGTAGCGATCAGGATCTTTTTAATAATATAATTATTTGTCTATTTTTGATTGGATACGGCTGTAATGTGATGCATGACGTCACGTTTTGCCACGTGATTAACTACATGTGATGCTGCGCAGGGTTTGAAAGGTGAACAAGGACCAGCAGGATCGTTTGGACCTCGAGGACCACTAGGTGTACCTGGGATGGATGTACGTGTGCTCCCATTCCATTTGTCGTTCTCCGGGTCTAGTCGTGCGATCGAATCAAACTGAGCCAACATTATTGGAACCATGAGCAGCCATTTGAACCGAGAAACAGAAATGAACCCACTGGAACCCAAAGAAGATGTAACCATGGAAATTGTATCTTAATTTCTCTGTTTCTACAGTTTGACATATATTAGTGGATCGACATGTTTTTGGGTTTTTTTAGGGATAAAATCGACCAAAGTAGCAAATTGGGGTAAAACGGGCTGATGTGTCAGTGAGTGTCAAATTTGGCTTTTTCTACCATTGATGACACAATGAGTTACAATTAACGTCAATTCATAGAGAGCATATACCTCCACCTGGCTGAACAGTTTATGTGCCATTGATGGGTTCTAAACCAACGTGATTACAATGCTCGCATGGTTTATAAGGCACTTCCTGGTAGTTTGTCAGTGAGAGGGACATCTGTGGGGTGGATGTGGGTGGGAGGGGGTGGAGGATAAATGCCATTCCTCAGATCTACAAGGATCTTGATACACCCCTTCTCTTTTAATAATGACGTCACCCGATGAGTAAGCTGAACAGTTTATCCTGCTATATATCGTTTTTATCCCGATCACTTAATGCTGAAGAATCACTTTAAATTATCTGATCTGGATCCATATCCAGATATTCACCAAAATTGAATCAGTTCTTTGTACACACCCAACCCGTCCACCAAGTTTCATCCGAATCAGTCCATAACTTTTTGAGATATCCTGCTATGTGTCGTTTTAATCCCGATCACTCATTGGTGAAGAATCACTTTAAAATTCTCTTATCTGGATCCATATCCAGATCTTCACCAAAATTGAATCAATTCTTCCTTGTCACACCACCAACCCGTCCACCAAGTTTCATCCGAATCAGTCCATAACTTTTTGAGATATCCTGCTATGTGTCGTTTTAATCCCGATCACTCATTGGTGAAGAATCACTTTAAAATTCTCTTATCTGGATCCAGATCCACATCTTCACCAAAATTGAATCAATTCTTCCTTGTTACACACCCAACGCGTCCACCAGGTTTCATCCGAATCAGTCCATAACTTTTTGAGATATCCTGCTATATATCGTTTTAATCCCGATCACTCAATGGTGAAGAATCACTTAAAATTATCTTATCTGGATCCAGATCCACATCTTCACCAAAATTGAATCAATTCTTCCTTGTTACACACCCAACGCGTCCACCAAGTTTCATCCGAATCAGTCCATAACTTTTTGAGATATCCTGCTATATATCGTTTTAATCCCGATCACTCAATGGTGAAGAATCACTTAAAATTATCTTATCTGGATCCAGATCCACATCTTCACCAAAATTGAATCAATTCTTCCTTGTTACACACCCAACGCGTCCACCAGGTTTCATCCGAATCAGTCCATAACTTTTTGAGATATCCTGCTATGTGTCGTTTTAATCCCGATCACTCATTGGTGAAGAATCACTTTAAAATTCTCTTATCTGGATCCAGATCCACATCTTCACCAAAATTGAATCAATTCTTCCTTGTTACACACCCAACGCGTCCACCAGGTTTCATCCGAATCAGTCCATAACTTTTTGAGATATCCTGCTATATATCGTTTTAATCCCGATCACTCAATGGTGAAGAATCACTTAAAATTATCTTATCTGGATCCAGATCCACATCTTCACCAAAATTGAATCAATTCTTCCTTGTTACACACCCAACGCGTCCACCAAGTTTCATCCGAATCAGTCCATAACTTTTTGAGATATCCTGCTATATATCGTTTTAATCCCGATCACTCAATGGTGAAGAATCACTTAAAATTATCTTATCTGGATCCAGATCCACATCTTCACCAAAATTGAATCAATTCTTCCTTGTTACACACCCAACCCGTCCACCAGGTTTCATCCGAATCAGTCCATAACTTTTTGAGATATCCTGCTATGTGTCGTTTTAATCCCGATCACTCATTGGTGAAGAATCACTTTAAAATTCTCTTATCTGGATCCAGATCCACATCTTCACCAAAATTGAATCAATTCTTCCTTGTTACACACCCAACGCGTCCACCAGGTTTCATCCGAATCAGTCCATAACTTTTTGAGATATCCTGCTATGTGTCGTTTTAATCCCGATCACTCATTGGTGAAGAATCACTTTAAAATTCTCTTATCTGGATCCAGATCCACATCTTCACCAAAATTGAATCAATTCTTCCTTGTTACACACCCAACGCGTCCACCAGGTTTCATCCGAATCAGTCCATAACTTTTTGAGATATCCTGCTATGTGTCGTTTTAATCCCGATCACTCATTGGTGAAGAATCACTTTAAAATTCTCTTATCTGGATCCAGATCCACATCTTCACCAAAATTGAATCAATTCTTCCTTGTTACACACCCAACGCGTCCACCAAGTTTCATCCGAATCAGTCCATAACTTTTTGAGATATCCTGCTATATATCGTTTTAATCCCGATCACTCAATGGTGAAGAATGACTTTTAAAATCCTCTGATCTGGATCCATATACAGATCTTCAACAAAATTGAATCAACTCTTCCTTGTTACACCTCCAACCCGTCAACCAAGTTTCAGCCGAATCAGTCCATAACTTTTTGAGATATCCTGCTATGTGTCGTTTTAATCCCGATCACTCATTGGTGAAGAATCACTTTAAAATTCTCTTATCTGGATCCAGATCCACATCTTCACCAAAATTGAATCAATTCTTCCTTGTTACACACCCAACGCGTCCACCAGGTTTCATCCGAATCAGTCCATAACTTTTTGAGATATCCTGCTATATATCGTTTTAATCCCGATCACTCAATGGTGAAGAATCACTTAAAATTATCTTATCTGGATCCAGATCCACATCTTCACCAAAATTGAATCAATTCTTCCTTGTTACACACCCAACGCGTCCACCAAGTTTCATCCGAATCAGTCCATAACTTTTTGAGATATCCTGCTATATATCGTTTTAATCCCGATCACTCAATGGTGAAGAATCACTTAAAATTATCTTATCTGGATCCAGATCCACATCTTCACCAAAATTGAATCAATTCTTCCTTGTTACACACCCAACGCGTCCACCAGGTTTCATCCGAATCAGTCCATAACTTTTTGAGATATCCTGCTATATATCGTTTTAATCCCGATCACTCAATGGTGAAGAATGACTTTTAAAATCCTCTGATCTGGATCCATATACAGATCTTCAACAAAATTGAATCAACTCTTCCTTGTTACACCTCCAACCCGTCAACCAAGTTTCAGCCGAATCAGTCCATAACTTTTTGAGATATCCTGCTATATATCGTTTTAATCCCGATCACTCAATGGTGAAGAATGACTTTTAAAATCCTCTGATCTGGATCCATATACAGATCTTCAACAAAATTGAATCAACTCTTCCTTGTTACACCTCCAACCCGTCAACCAAGTTTCAGCCGAATCAGTCCATAACTTTTTGAGATATCCTGCTATATATCGTTTTTATCCCGATCACTCAATGGTGAAGAATGACTTTTAAAATCCTCTGATCTGGATCCATATACAGATCTTCAACAAAATTGAATCAACTCTTCCTTGTTACACCTCCAACCCGTCAACCAAGTTTCAGCCGAATCAGTCCATAACTTTTTGAGATATCCTGCTATATATCGTTTTTATCCCGATCACTCAATGGTGAAGAATTACTTTAAAAATTATCTTATCTGGATTCAGATTAGAACCTTCACCAAAATCGAATCCGATATCTCAAAAGGTTGTGAACGGATTCGGCCGAACCTTGGTGGACAGGTTGGGTGCATGACAAGGACGAATTCATTAGATTTTGGTGAAGATCCGAATCCGGATCCGGATACGAGATGTAAAAAATTTTAAAGGGATTTTTCACCATTGAGAGATGGGGCCAAAAACAATATATGGCAAGATATTTCAAAAAATTGTGGTCGGATTATGACAAAACTTGGTGGATGAGTTGGGAAGATGACAAGAACAAGCGGACGAGATTTTGTTTCAGGTCCGAATCCAGATCAGGCCTATCATTGGGATCCACAATGTAATGTGTTCAGCCTGGCCGAGGTATGCGCTCTACCGAGTGCAGTTCTAGCTATCTTATTAAATACCACAATGGCTCCCAAGTATGACGAGACTGCTTGATGTGAATTGAATGAGAATTTTTGATTATTCGGATATTTGAATCTAAAAGTTATTCTCGTTTTATCATTCCCTCACTCTTCTTTCCTTCTCACTCCTCACTCTTTGGCACTACTTTCCGCTCTCTTTACAGAAATGTTTCCTCTTCTCATTTTCTTGCATTGTCTATGTCCTCATCCCACTCCATTGTTTTCCAGGGATTAGCTGGCCCAGTTGGCCCACCTGGCTCTTTCGGACCACAAGGCCCACGGGTGAGTCTGATCCGTGAGAATTGAGCACGTGATGCTTACATTCAAATGACAACACAATAATTATTTATCGTTATACTTCAATATCAGGTAAGAAGAAGCTGATGGCCGAAAGGAAGGATGTGAGACTTGCCATGCACCATTTACACCATTATTATATCTGTGAAATCTTTATGAAATCATTGTCAAAAAAAAATAATTCCTTTGTAATGTACAGTAGTGTGCAAAGGTTATTCCAATGACATTCATACTTTTGGGAAAAGGTGCTTGAATCCCCCCTACCTACAATAGATGCATTAGAATTGGATACTCTCTTCTTCAATCCCACTCCTCCCTCCAGGTCTTTAAAACAGCTGTTCACCACCATCTCTTATCTTCCCCCATCCAAAACCTTGATCTTTTCTACCCCCGTTAATTCACCGCAGATCCACTTTTTTGAAATACCGATTTCTTTCCTGGAAGTCTTAGCAGTGTCCATGTGTTTTTTTTTTTCCTCTCCCACTCCCCCACCCCCCTTCCCATGCCCCCACCCCTAAGCCCTCTACCTCCCACAGATCTCCCGATGTCCCTGCTCTCCATCTTGTCTCCCGCTCCCTTTATCATATGTTTTATGTGTCAGTTTGTCTTTTTGTGATCAATGTTAGCTCTTACACGAGCCTCGATCTTGTATACAAAGCTAGAGCTTCCAGGGAAGCAGAACTCAACTGAACTGACTGGACAACTTTAAAGTAGGTCAGTTGTGTGTACTAGATTTGACTTAAATGAAAAGCCAACAACCTTGTGTAATAATTTTAAGGTCCTTCTATCCTTGTACTTGTCCTTGTTTTACAATTGATACAATGTTACACTTTGCAACAATGTTGCAGAAATATTGTTGTGTAGATAAAAGGAAACGGGTGTAATTCGCTTTCAAAGTCACCCACCCCGACATCTTGTCCCAGTGTGCTTTTCTTAAGAGCTGAAAAAAATATGCCGGCCTATGGCGGCCATTTTGTGACAGATCGGGTTGACATGAGATAGCAACCTACCTTGTGTGGTAAGAGTCTCAAACACCAAGTTTGATTAAAATCTATATAATAATAGCGTAAGGACTCGACTTTGTTATCCCTTTTACGCCGCACCCAGTGACCCGATGCCCACGGCACCAATGGATTTACGATCTACGAACCGCGCTCTTTGTTTATCACGTACAGCCATACTCGAAAAATCTTAATTAGCCGACGTTGGGGCCCAAAAGCATCCGATTAACTGCCGATACGACGCCATCTTACGACGCCATCGTATTGGCGTCTGCTGGACGAAGGCGAAGCAAGCCATCCGCTGATTGGACAGTCGAGTGGTGTAAACATGGGTGGTGTGAACCAAATGGTCTTTTTATTCCCTTGAACATTTTAAATTAGGATATATAAGGAAACGTCTTTATCGTCATTTTACTAAAGTTAAATGGAGTGACATTGCGACACTCGGGGTGCGTTGCATAAATCCTCGTAACTCAGAGAGGTGTAGCAGGTGGCGAGACGTAAGGAAGCTTAAAGATAACGAGCTGAAACAGACGAACGATATGTCAATCCCTTTCTACACCGAACGGCAATAAAAGTATGAGAGCGGGAAGGCATGGCCTGAGCACTTCGAGCAGAGAGGACTGATTGGACTTAACTTAAAGAGAAAAAATTGGAGCTTAACGGAAGAAGAAGATCCCATGAGCGCTCCCCTATGCCATCCATAATGGTACATTCTATCCATACACCACATCCTCCCTTCCGTGGATGTTCCACGGGTTTCGGCTAGTCCATAAATATTTGTGGACGTTAAAGGCTTAACGTCGTTTCGGAGCTGAAAACAATATGGCGGCCTATGGCGGCCATTTTGTGACGGATCGGGTTGGAATGCAATAGCAACCTCCCTTGTGTGGTAAGAGTCTCAAACACCAAGTTTGATCAAAATCCATAAATATTTGTGGACGCTAGAGTGTTAACGTCGTATTCATGACCAAAAACAAAATGGTCGCCTAAGTCCGCCATTTTTCCACGGATCGGGCTGAAATGTAATACCAACCTGGTCCTTGGGGTAAGGATGCTGCATGTCAAGTTTGATCAGAATCGCTTGATATTTGTGGACGCTGGAGTGTTAACGTCGAAAAGTTAACGGACGACAGACGACGGACGCCGGAGGGTTCAGTATGTGATGAACTGAACTGGACGGTAGTCCAGTTGAGTTAAAAATAAATAAATACTAAAAGAGCAAACTTCCAAGCTTCCATATTGTCACAAACACTGCACAGGGACCACTCAGGAAACGCGCCATTGGAAACTGGGGGCTGGAAGAAAATGGCAATTTAATTGTACACTTGATATAGTGTGGGATGAAATGTGAAACGTAATGTCCGTTTATTCATTTGCTATTCTCTAAATTTGGTCATTCACATTGTCCACCAGTAAAGGTGCATGGAGGTTGTTTTCACTTCTGTTTGTTACTTGGCAAATGTTGTTGTTTTTTTGACAAGTATGTTGATTACTCCGGTTTGTGTGTGTGTGTGTGTGTGTGTGTGTGTGTGTGTGTGTGTGTGTGTGTGTGTGTGTGTGTGTGTGTGTGTGTTTGTGCGTGTGTGTGTGTGTGTGTGTGTGTGTGGGTGTTTGTGCGTGTGTGTGTGTGTGTGTGTGTGTGTGTGTGTGTGTGTGTGTGTGTGTGTGTGTGTGTGTGTGTGTGTGTGTGTGTGTGTGTGTGTGTGTGTGTGTGTGCTTGTTTGTTTGTCTGTCCACACACTTATACTTGCCTACAGGTCACAATTTTTAACTGATCTTCACAAAACTTCACCAAACGGCAGAGTTGGTGGTCCGACAAAATCATATATATTTTTGGGGTCAAAAGGTCAAAAGGTCAACATAGGCCAAAGGTGAACCACTTTTTTCAAATTTTTTAAATCCTCAATTTTCATATGATGGACTTGAACTTTGAACAGGATTTGCACATCAGCTAACTAAATTCAACCACTAACTATTTTTGAGGTCAACTTCGGCCAAAAGGTCAACATAGCCCAAAGGTCAACCACTTTTTTCATATTTCTAAAATCCTCAATTTTCATATGATGCACTTGAACTTTGAATAAGATTTGCATATCAGCTGACTGAATTCAACCATGAATTATATTTGAAGTCAACATAGGCCAAAAGGTCAGCATAGGCCAAATTTATAAAATTGTCAATTTTCATCCGATTAACTTAAAAATTGGAGACGATTTGCATATCAGGTCAACGAATTCAACCACCAATTATTTTTGAGGTCAAAAGGATTCCCTACTGAGCGCCATTCTGCTTTGTTTTCTTTTGCCCAGTGTCGCTCGATGAGTGATTTTTCATATGTTTGTCTGTGAACAGGATATCTCAAAATGTTGTGGACTGATTTGGATAAAATTTGGTGGAGAGGTTGTGTGTGTGTGACAAGGCCGAAATGATTAGATATTGGTGAAGATCCGGATCCGGATCCGGCCAGTAGAATTTTTAAAGTGATTCTTCACCTCTGACATTTGGTGTCCATTGATCTAATATTTCTTATCATTGGCTTTTGATTTATTAGGGTGATCCAGGACCTCAAGGACAACGAGGACAGCCATCATCTTTATCAGTGAGATATTCATATGTTAACCCTCACCACCCAATTGACACTTGTACAGTCTCACCCTCACGCAAACCTCCTCACGTTCGCACAAACCTCACTTTCACACAAACCTCCTCACGTTCTCACAAACCTCACTTTCACACAAACCTCCTCACTTTCACACAAACCTCCTCACTTTCACACAAAAACCCCTCAATTTCACACAAAACCTCCTCAATTTCACACAAACCACCTCACTTTCTCACAAACCTCCTCACTTACACACAAACCTCCTCAATTTGACACAAAACCTCCTCAATTTGACACAAAACGTCCTCAATTTCACACAAAAACCACCTCAATTTCACACAAAAACGTCCTCAATTTCACACAAAAACCTCCTCAATTTCACACAAAAACCTCCTCAATTTCACACAAAAACCTCCTCAATTCCACACAAAAACCTCCTCAATTTCACACAAACCTCCTCAATTTCACACAAAAACCTCCTCAACTTCACACAAACCTCCTCAACTTCACACAAACCTCCTCACTTTCACAGAAACCTCCTCACTTTCTCACAAACCTCCTAGCAACGAGAAGTTCAATGGAGAAATGCTTACGTCACATTACTGACACCAAAGACACAAAGCAGAAGCTATATGCTTCGCCTTTCCAGGTAAGGACAATGAAACTTGAGTCAGTGTTTGATGGAATCGCATATTGTGCTTTCTTTCCACATGTATCCACCTCCTTCGGTGCAGGGTCTGCGTGGTCCAACTGTGAGTACCAGTCACTCAACACACACACACACACACACACACACACACACACACACACACACACACACACAGTTATACCCAATGAGATTGTTGTGTCGATTTGCGGTGTACACCTCAACACACATTGTCAATATTTGGTCCTGCCGAGCTTAACGTGCTCGATGGATAACTCAACATTGAGCTGACTGTATCCTGTGTTCGAATCTGGAAGCAGCTATAAACTGCCACTCTGGTGTTTCACAAGCAGGGTGAAGCACCAGCGTATGTATGCACCGTCGATCGGATAGACCTCAAACTGGAGGACCCGTCTGCTGCCATTAGTTGTTGGTGGACATTATAGATCCCACGTGTGTGTTTCGTGGAGAGAGTAGACGAGTTATCACCGGCACCCTGGAACAAAAATCCGAATTCCTCCCTAAACTCTCCTGCCAATTTGTACTTCATAGCACGCGTGGCAAGTATGGCAGTGCCCTCAACGTGAGTTCAGAGAGGTCTTCGTTCTGCAAAGAACTAAAAACAGGATGATGATGCTGATGATGATCATGACGATGATGATAATCATGATGATGATCATGGTGATGATGATGATCATGTTGATGCTCATGGTGATGATGCTGATCATGATGATGATCATGTTGATGATCATGATGATGATCATGGTGATGATGACGATGTTGATGATGATGACGATGAGGATAATTATGCTGATGCTGATGATAATGATGACGATGATGACGATCATGATCATGAAGAAGATGATAATCATGATGGTGATGATCATGATCATGCCGATAATGATAATCATGATGATGATTATGGTGATGAGCATTATGATGATCATGGTCATTGTGATGATGATAATCATGATGATGCTCATGCTGAAGCTGATACTGATCATGATGATGATCATGATGATGCTGATGATGATAATGATGCAGATGAAGATCATGTTGACGATCACGATGATACTATTGATTATGATGACGATGTGGATGATCATGACGACGAGGATAATTATGATGATTATCATGGCGATGATGATAATGATGCTGTTGATGATCATGTTGATACTCATGGTGATGATGACGACGATGTTGATGATCATGACGATAATGATAATCATGATGATGATCATGATGATGATTATGGTGATGAGCATTATGATGATCATGCTCATGGTGATGATGATAATCATGAGGATGATCATGATGATGATGATGATGATCATGGCAATGATGATAATGAGGCTGATGATGCTCCTGTTGACGATCATGATGATGATCATGATGATGATTATCATGTTAATGATCATGATAATGATCATGATGATGATCATGGTGATGATCATTATGATTTACCTGATAAATCAACAACTCAGTCATATTGGATCTTTATCGAGGTCACTTGCATCCTTAAGCTTTCGAAGTGCTTTTTGTTTAAGTTTACTAAATTATAAACGCCATCATCACAGAAACAATCGAACCGGGTGATCGAGGAGGCCCATCCGGTGGAACGTTCACTGAATCCATGTGGCCACAAAGGAAGGGCTCGTGACATTTGTCCACAGTCGACGTGATTGGTCATTCCAAAGGAATCGGTGAACGAGTTCGATCAGTGAGCAAGTGCGGTGTTCCATTTATCAGTAGGCCTGAAGCACGTGTGTCGGGATGGTTCCCTTCCCTTGGTTCAGAGCCAACTATAGTTATTATCGAACGTTGTGTTTCAACTTGGCCTTGAGTGGAGCATCGTCATATTTCGTCGTCTCCAGTAAAAGGTTCTCGGTTTCATCCTTACGGGGCTCGTCAGAATAGCTCAGTTTTGAACCACTGCTGGATAGGCCTTTTAAGGGGCTATGTACGTGTAGATTTGTGGAGGGGCAGGAGGGAGGAATTCGTGTCATTATTATTACTATTATGTTGTGTGCAGCCTGTGGCTGCTGGTTGCTTCATTGCTGCTTCCAGTAAGCTGGTACCCATTTTTCTGACGTCAGAAGGATTACAGGCAGAGTCAACCCACCTCGTGTTATTTAACGACATGACAGGGCGCTCAAATTGAAGACCCTATAACATGCTACTGTAAGCATGAAGGAATTGAAAGTACAATTCTAAAAAGGGGAAAGAATGGATCAGTTTAGGGGGAGAAAATGAGTGTAAGAGGATTTTAATGAAATTGGAGAGAAAAAAAGAAAGGGTCTGAATGAAGATACAGTAAATGGGGATCCCATGGTCCAAATTCTGCGAACTTCCCCTATATAATTCAGGATGACCCCAAAGGCATCTCTTTAGTTGAGTAATCTTTTTGTTGGCAGTGTTAGTACTTTCTTTCTTTTTTTTACTAATTTCAATGCTTACATGTCTGGTGTATAGGGTCCACCAGGATTTGATGGTGAACAAGGCCCTGCGGGTGAGCATGGACCTCCGGTGAGAAAACGCACCACAGATCATAAGAAAACACAGTTTGACATCATGAAAGTACGATCAGGCCGCTATAGTATTCTGCATGTTTGATTAATAATCATTTGCCACCACGATACATGTCAATGATATCGAATTGTTCCCTTCTAGCTTCACGTGACCATTCACGTAATTTAGGAATAAGAATTGGGAAATAACATCACATGCTTCAATGAGATGCTCGTTTGTGACTGTTTTAGGGCGATATGGGACCTGTCGGCCTTCCCGGACCTCCTGGGCCTGTCGGGGAACAGGTCGGTTTGTTATTTATTGCTATTGTTCTCCCCCATCCCCATATTGAGCACCTTCATGTGCCAGGTAAAATGTAAGTGGGAATGTATTCTATGAGCCCCTTCCCAATAAATTTGTTGTCATGTGTGCATGTGTTTGTGTGTGTATATGTGTTTGTGTGTATGTGTGTGTTTGTATGTTTGTGTGTGTGTGTTGTGTGTGTTGTGCGTGTGTGTGTTTGTGTGTGTGTGTGTTTGTGTGTGTGTGTGTGTTTGTGTGTATGTGTTTGTATGTATGTGTGTGTGTGTGTGTTTGTGTGGATGTGTTTGTGTGTATGTGTTTGTGTGTGTGTATCTATGTGTTCATGTGTTTGTGTGTGTGTGTATGTGTGTGTGTGTGTTGGTGTGTGTATGTGTTTGTGTGTGTTTGTATGTGTGTGTTTGTGTGTGTGTGTGTTTGTGTGGATGTGTATGTGTGTGTGTATGTGTTTGTGTGTGTGTATCTATGTGTTCATGTGTTTGTGTGTGTGTGTATGTGTGTGTGTGTGTGTGTATCTATGTGTTCATGTGTGTGTTGTGTGTATTTGTGTGTGTGTTGGTGGCTGTACGTGTTTGTGTGTATGTGTTTGTGTGTGCGTATGTGTGTTTGTGCATGTGTGTCAGTCAATTGCTTACATGTTAACATTCTTACTTTACGTAAGGAAATATTTTGAGGTTTACAATTTAAATAAAGTTAACTGCAGGAGCTTAATGTGAAATTAACTTGATTTACAACAATCCTTTAAATTTTAATGTACTTCAGGAACAGCCGATACTGTACGTACAATTAGGTAGTAAATACAATTGTGAGAAAGACATAAAAAAATTAGATTTGTTTGTGTGACTGTGTGTGTGTGTGTGTGTGTGTGTGTGTGTGTGTGTGTGTGTGTGTGTGTGTGTGTGTGTGTCTGTGTGCGTGTGTCTGTGTCTGTGTGCGTGTGTCTATGTGCGTGTGTGTGTGTCTGTGTGCGTGTGTGCATGTATGCGTGTGTGTGTGTGTGTGTGTGTGTGTGTGTCTGTGTATGACTGTGTATGACTGTGTGTGTGTGTATGTGTGTGTGTGACTGTGTGCGTGTGTGCATGTATGTGTGTGTGACTGTGTGTGTGTGACTTTGTGTGACTGTGTGTGACTGTGTGTGACTGTTTTGTTCAGCTGTTTGCCACGTGGAAAGCAAATGCTCATCATTATAGAATGGAAATTAGTTTCTTGCTTGCTCCTCCACGAGCTTGCTCCTAGAATTCTTGCTCCTCCATGAGCCTCGACTTTGTATCTCAAAAAAAAATTATATAATTTTCTGTTAAAACACATACAAATTATTTCTCGATTTTAAAGTTATGGAATAACTGAAATGGTTCATCTATTGAACTGAACACGTGATGAAACTGATTGTGAATATTAAGTGCATGTGTTGATCTATTGTTTGACGTCACTCATTTTGTCAGTGTACTCATGAGTAGCTGTTGCCATGGTGACCAAATGTAGTAATATGTTTTACCAGGGCCTGCACGGAGTCCTGGAACACGAGGGAAGCGGAGTTCTTGGGGTTCGTTGTTGTCAGTTTTTTGTTGCTTTGATTTTAATTGGTGTATGTGGGCGTCACGTGACTTTGAGCCAGGTTTGTTTAATTATGGTTGTCTTGTTTGTAGTTGTGTAGTTTGTGGAAATGGCAATGGTGGTATTATGATGTAAGGGAAGTGGACCAGCTGATGCTGGTTTTTGACTCATCTGTCTAATGTTTGATTTTTACCCTCGCCAGAGGTATTGTATTTGAGTCCGTTTGTTTGTTTGTTTGTCTGTCTGTCTGTTTGTTTGTTTGTTACTTGGCAAAAAAAAACTTTTTTTTTTTGCAAGTATGTTGGATCACTCCGGTTTGTGTGTTTGTCTGTCCGCTCACTTATACTTGCCTACAGGTCACAGTTGTATCCGATCTTCACGAAACTTCATCAAATGGTAGAGTTCGTTCGACAAAATCCTATATATTTTTGAGGTCAAAAGGTCAAAAGGTCAACATATGCCAGAAGGTCAACAACAATTTCAAATTTCTAAAATCCTCAATTTTCATCTGATTCACTTGAAATTTGAAAAGGATTTTCGTATCAGCTTAGTGAAACCAACCACCAACTATTTTTTAGGTCAACGTAGGCCAAAAGGTCAACATAGGCCAAGTTTCTAAAATCCTCAATTTTCATCCGATTGACTTGTAATTTGAATTGGATTTTCATATCAGCTAACTGAATTCAAGCACCAAATATTTTTGAGGTCAACATAGGCCAAAAGGTCAACATAGGCCAAGTTTCTAAAATCCTCAATTTTCATCCGATTGACTTGTAATTTGAATTGGATTTTCATATCAGCTAACTGAATTCAAGCACCAAATATTTTTGAGGTCAATGTAGGCCAAAAGGTCAACATAGGCCAAGTTTCTAAAATCCTCAATTTTCATCCGATTGACTTGAAATTTGAATAGGATTTTCATATCAGCTAACTGAATTCAAGCACCAAATATTTTTGAGGTCAACACAGGCCAAAAGGTCAACATAGGCCAAGTTTCTAAAATCCTCAATTTTCATCCGATTGACTTGTAATTTGAATTGGATTTTCATATCAGCTAACTGAATTCAAGCACCAAATATTTTTGAGGTCAACACAGGCCAAAAGGTCAACATAGGCCAAGTTTCTAAAATCCTCAATTTTCATCCGATTGACTTGTAATTTGAATTGGATTTTCATATCAGCTAACTGAATTCAAGCACCAAATATTTTTGAGGTCAACATAGGTCATAAGGTCAACATAGGCCAAGTTTCTAAAATCCTCAATTTTCATCCGATTGACTTGTAATTTGAATTGGATTTTCATATCAGCTAACTGAATTCAAGCACCAAATATTTTTGAGGTCAACATAGGTCATAAGGTCAACATAGGCCAAATTTCTAAAATTGACATTTTTCATCTGATTAACGTAAATTTGAAGATGATTTGCATATCAGGTCACTGAACTCAACCACCAATTATATTTTTGAGTTCCATTCTATCTTGTTCTCTTTTGCCAAGTGTCACTCTATGAGCGATTTTTCATCTCTCTCTTTGTCTATCTGTAGGCAAGATACATCAAAAGGTTATGGACGGATTCAGCCAAAATTTGGTGGACATGTTTGTTGTGTGACAAGAACGAAATGATTAGATTTTGGTGAAAATCCGGATCCGGATATGATTGATAATTATTTAATTGTAAAAGTGATTCTTCCCCATTGAGTGATCGGCCAAAAAACGACATGTAGCACAATATCTCAAAAGGTTATGGATGGATTCGGACAGGGTTGATGGATTCGGACTGGTGGACAAGTTGGGTTTGTGTCGAGGGCTAATTGATTCGATTTCGGTCAATATTCGGATCTGGCCTATCAGTGGGATGCAAAACGTTCTGTTCAGCCTGGTGGAGGTATGCGCACTACAGAGTGAGGTATGCACTCTAGTTCAAAGTTATGGTAAAGTTTATGGATTTATGTTCACGGAACGAGTGAGTTCTCCGTTCTTTCGATCAGATTTGTTTTGCCTGTGTGCTAGTTCTTCTTCTTCATACCTCACCTTTATATCTTACCTGTCTTATTGGCCATGTGCTGATGTGCATTCTGGATAATACGACAGGTATGACATCATGGACAATGTGTACCCACGTTTCCATTATTTTCTCACGTGCCCATTTATTTGTTTATTTTTTGTTTGTTACATTTCAGGATGTTTTGTGACACTGTAATTGTATTAAGCTCATTCGAGTTTTGTCTGGTTTGTTACAGTGTCCATCGGACTGTCCCTCTGGTCTAGTTGGACCACCAGGTGTACCGGGAAGAAAGGTAGGAAGCACAACAAACAAATGTTGAGTTCCAACTGGCAAAAAAGAATAAATTTTGTTTGGTTGTCAAGTGATGCAGTATTTCGGGGTCAATGATTGAGTGATACTCGGGTACAGGTATTTTTAGTATGGGTAGCTGCTCCCATCAGGGATGGCAGACATATTGGCTACATTTGTGCTGCCAGATCCCATTCTGACATGAAGTTTCTGTGTGTCTGTGACTGTTACCAGGGTCACACGGGCTACAAGGGTGATCATGGGAAGGATGGAAAGAAAGGAAGCCCGGTAAGTACTAACGTCAGTGTCCGTTCCCATATTGAGGCTTCCATGCAGCTCCAACAGTATTCACATTGACTTCACCATCAATTATTATCGCTTCCTTAATTCTTTTTAAAATTACATTTGGGCTTGATATTGCAGCACAAGGGCTTCGTTTATTGGAGTATTTGATGAAAGGGTAGTAGTGATTGAGGCCCTGTTGTAGGAGTATTTGATGAGAGGGTGGTGCTGAGATCCTGTTATAGGAGTATTTGATGAGAGCGTGGTGCTGAGATCCTGTTGTAGGAGTATTTGATGAGAGCGTGGTGCTGAGATCCTGTTGTAGGAGTATTTGATGAGAGGGTGGTGCTGAGATCCTGTTGTAGGAGTATTTGATGAGAGGGTGGTGCTGAGATCCTGTTGTAGGAGTATTTGATGAAAGGGTAGTAGTGATTGAGGCCCTGTTGTAGGAGTATTTGATGAGAGGGTGGTGCTGAGATCCTGTTGTAGGAGTATTTGATGAGAGGGTGGTGCTGAGATCCTGTTGGAGTATTTGATGAGAGAGTGGTGCTGAGATCCTGTTGTAGGAGTATTTGATGAGAGGGTGGTGCTGAGATCCTGTTGTAGGAGTATTTGATGAGAGGGTGGTGCTGAGATCCTGCTGTAGGAGTATTTGATGAGAGGGTGGTGCTGAGATCCTGCTGTAGGAGTATTTGATGAGAGGGTGGTGCTGAGATCCTGCTGTAGGAGTATTTGATGAGAGGGTGGTGCTGAGATCCTGCTGTAGGAGTATTTGATGAGAGGGTGGTGCTGAGATCCTGCTGTAGGAGTATTTAATGAGAGTGGTGCTGAGATCCTGCTGTAGGAGTATTTGATGAGAGGGTAGTGCTGAGATCCTGCTGTAGGAGTATTTGATGAGAGGGTGGTGCTGAGATCCTGCTGTAGGAGTATTTGATGAGAGGGTGGTGCTGAGATCCTGCTGTAGGAGTATTTGATGAGAGGGTGGTGCTGAGATCCTGCTGTAGGAGTATTTGATGAGAGGGTGGTGCTCAGATCCTGCTGTAGGAGTATTTGATGAGAGGGTAGTTCTGAGGCTTCGTTTATTGGAGCATTTGATGAGGGTAGTGCTGAGGCCATGTTGGCGGAGTATTTGATGAGAGGGTAGTGCTGAGACCATGTTGTTGGAGTATTTGATGAGAGGGTAGTGCTGAGGCCATGTTGTTGGAGTATTTGATGAGAGGGTAGTGCTGAGGCCATGTTGTAGGAGTATTTGATGAGAGGGTAGTGCTGAGGCCATGTTGTAGGAGTATTTGATGAGAGGGTAGTTCTGCAATCCTGTTGTGGGAGTATTTGATGAGAGGGTAGTGCTGAGGCCATGTTGTAGGAGTATTTGATGAGAGGGTAGTTCTGCAATCCTGTTGTGGGAGTATTTGATGAGCGGGTAGTGCTGAGGCCATGTTGTAGGAGTATTTGATGAGAGGGTAGTTCTGCAATCCTGTTGTGGGAGTATTTGATGAGAGGGTAGTGCTGAGGCCCTCTTGTAGGAGTATTTGATGAGAGGGTAGTGCTGAGACCATGGTGTCAGGGTATTTGATGAGAGGGTAGTTCAGCAATCCTGTTGTGGGAGTATTTGATGAGAGGGTAGTGCTGAGGCCATGTTGTTGGAGTATTTGATGAGAGGGTAGTGCTGAGGCCATGTTGGCGGAGTATTTGATGAGAGGGTAGTGCTGAGGCCATGTTGTAGGATTATTTGATGAGAGGGTAGTGCTGAGGCCATGTTGGCAGAGTATTTGATGAGAGGGTAGTGCTGAGACCATGGTGTTAGGGTATTTGATGAGAGGGTAGTGCTGAGGCCATGTTGTGGGAGTATTTCATGAGAGGGTAGTTCTGCAATCCTGTTGTGGGAGTATTTGATGAGAGGGTAGTTCTGCAATCCTGTTGTGGGAGTATTTGATGAGAGGGTAGTGCTGAGGCCATGTTGGTGGAGTATTTGATGAGAGGGTAGTGCTGAGACATTGGTGTTCGAGTATTTGATGAGAGGGTAGTGCTGAGGCCATGTTGTAGGAGTATTTGATGAGAGGGTAGTGCTGAGACCTTGGTGTCGGAGTATTTGATGAGAGTGTAGTGCTGAGACCTTGGTGTCGGAGTATTTGATGAGAGGGTAGTGCTGAGACCTTGGTGTCGGGGTATTTGATGAGAGGTAGTGCTGAGACCTTGGTGTCGGAGTATTTGATGAGAGGGTAGTGCTGAGACCTTGGTGTCGGGGTATTTGATGAGAAGGTAGTGCTGAGACCTTGGTGTCGGAGTATTTGATGAGAGGGTAGTGCTGAGACCTTGGTGTCGGAGTATTTGATGAGAGTGGTGCTGAGATCCTGCTGTAGGAGTATTTGATGAGAGTGGTGCTGAGATCCTGTTGTAGGAGTATTTGATGATAGGGTGGTGCTGAGATCCTGTTGTAGGAGTATTTGATGAGAGGGTGTTGCTGAGATCCTGTTGTAGGAGTATTTGATGATAGGGTGGTGCTGAGATCCTGTAGTAGGAGAATTTGATGAGAGGGTGGTGCTGAGATCCTGTTGTAGGAGTATTTGATGAGAGGGTGGTGCTGAGATCCTGTTGTAGGAGTATTTGATGAGAGGGTGGTGCTGAGATCCTGTTGTAGGAGTATTTGATGAGAGGGTGGTGCTGAGATCCTGTTGTAGGAGTATTTGATGATAGGGTGGTGCTGAGATCCTGTTGTAGGAGTATTTGATGAGAGCGTGGTGCTGAGATCCTGTTGAAGGAGAATTTGATGAGAGGGTGGTGCTGAGATCCTGTTGTAGGAGTATTTGATGAGAGGGTGGTGCTCAGGCCCTCTTGTAGGAGTATTTGATGAGAGAGTGGTGCTGAGATCCAGTTGTAGGAGTATTTGATGAGAGCGTGGTGCTCAGGCCCTCCTGTAGGAGTATTTGATGAGAGGGTGGTGCTGAGATCCTGTTGTAGGAGTATTTGATGAGAGGGTGGTGTTGAGATCCTGTTGTAGGAGTATTTGATGAGACAGTGGTGCTGAGATCCAGTTGTAGGAGTATTTGATGAGAGAGTGGTGCTGAAATCCAGTTGTAGGAGTATTTGATGAGACAGTGGTGCTGAGATCCTGTTGTAGGAGTATTTGATGAGAGGGTGGTGTTGAGATCCTGTTGTAGGAGTATTTGATGAGACAGTGGTGCTGAGATCCAGTTGTAGGAGTATTTCATGAGAGGGTGGTGCTCAGGCCCTCTCGTCGGAGTATTTGATGAGAGGGTGGTGCTGAGATCCAGTTGTAGGAGTATTTGATGAGAGGGTTGTACTGAGATCCTGTTGTAGGAGTATTTGATGAGAGGTTGTGCTGAGATCCTGTTGTAGGAGTATTTGATGAGAGGGTTGTACTGAGATCCTGTTGTAGGAGTATTTGATGAGAGGGTAGTGCTGAGATCCTGTTGTAGGAGTATTTGATGAGAGGGTTGTGCTGAGATCCTGTTGTAGGAGTATTTGATGAGAGGGTAGTGCTCAGGCCCTCTTGTAGGAGTATTTGATAAGAGGGTGGTGCTGAGATCCTGTTGTAGGAGTATTTGATGAGAGGGTTGTGCTCAGGCCCTCTTGTAGGAGTATTTGATGAGAGGGTAGTGCTCAGGCCCTCTTGTAGGAGTATTTGATGAGAGGGTGGTGCTGAGATCCTGTTGTAGGAGTATTTGATGAGAGGGTGGTGTTGAGATCCTGTTGTAGGAGTATTTGATGAGAGGGTGGTGCTGAGATCCTGTTGTAGGAGTATTTGATGAGAGGGTGGTGCTGAGATCCTGCTGTAGGAGTATTTGATGAGAGGGTGGTGCTGAGATCCTGCTGTAGGAGTATTTGATGAGAGGGTGGTGCTGAGATCCTGTTGTAGGAGTATTTGATGAGAGGGTGGTGTTGAGATCCTGTTGTAGGAGTATTTGATGAGAGGGTGGTGCTGAGATCCTGTTGTAGGAGTATTTGATGAGAGGGTGGTGCTGAGATCCTGCTGTAGGAGTATTTGATGAGAGGGTGGTGCTGAGATCCTGCTGTAGGAGTATTTGATGAGAGGGTGGTGCTGAGATCCTGCTGTAGGAGTATTTAATGAGAGTGGTGCTGAGATCCTGCTGTAGGAGTATTTGATGAGAGGGTAGTGCTGAGATCCTGCTGTAGGAGTATTTGATGAGAGGGTGGTGCTGAGATCCTGCTGTAGGAGTATTTGATGAGAGGGTGGTGCTGAGATCCTGCTGTAGGAGTATTTGATGAGAGGGTGGTGCTGAGATCCTGCTGTAGGAGTATTTGATGAGAGGGTGGTGCTGAGATCCTGCTGTAGGAGTATTTGATGAGAGGGTGGTGCTGAGATCCTGCTGTCGGAGTATTTGATGAGAGGGTAGTTCTGAGGCTTCGTTTATTGGAGCATTTGATGAGGGTAGTGCTGAGACCATGGTGTCAGGGTATTTGTTGAGAGGGTAGTTCTGCAATTCTGTTGTGGGAGTATTTGATGAGAGGGTAGTGCTGAGGCCATGTTGTAGGAGTATTTGATGAGAGGGTAGTGCTGAGGCCATGTTGTAGGAGTATTTGATGAGAGGGTGGTGCTGAGACCTTGGTGTCGGAGTATTTGATGAAAGGGTAGTGCTGAGGCCATGTTGGCGGAGTATTTGATGAGAGGGTAGTGCTGAGACCATGGTGTCAGGGTATTTGATGAGAGGGTAGTGCTGAGGCCATGTTGTTGGAGTATTTGATGAGAGGGTAGTGCTGAGGCCATGTTGTTGGAGTATTTGATGAGAGGGTAGTGCTGAGGCCATGTTGTAGGAGTATTTGATGAGAGGGTAGTGCTGAGGCCATGTTGTAGGAGTATTTGATGAGAGGGTAGTTCTGCAATCCTGTTGTGGGAGTATTTGATGAGAGGGTAGTGCTGAGGCCATGTTGTAGGAGTATTTGATGAGAGGGTAGTTCTGCAATCCTGTTGTGGGAGTATTTGATCGGGTAGTGCTGAGGCCATGTTGTCGGAGTATTTGATGAGAGGGTAGTTCTGCAATCCTGTTGTGGGAGTATTTGATGAGAGGGTAGTGCTGAGGCCCTCTTGTAGGAGTATTTGATGAGAGGGTAGTGCTGAGACCATGGTGTCAGGGTATTTGATGAGAGGGTAGTTCAGCAATCCTGTTGTGGGAGTATTTGATGAGAGGGTAGTGCTGAGGCCATGTTGTTGGAGTATTTGATGAGAGGGTAGTGCTGAGGCCATGTTGGCGGAGTATTTGATGAGAGGGTAGTGCTGAGGCCATGTTGTAGGAGTATTTGATGAGAGGGTAGTGCTGAGGCCATGTTGGCAGAGTATTTGATGAGAGGGTAGTGCTGAGACCATGGTGTTAGGGTATTTGATGAGAGGGTAGTGCTGAGACCTTGGTGTTCGAGTATTTGATGAGAGGGTAGTGCTGAGACCTTGGTGTCAGAGTATTTGATGAGAGGGTAGTGCTGAGACCTTGGTGTCGGAGTATTTGATGAGAGGGTAGTGCTGAGGCCATGTTGTGGGAGTATTTCATGAGAGGGTAGTTCTGCAATCCTGTTGTGGGAGTATTTGATGAGAGGGTAGTTCTGCAATCCTGTTGTGGGAGTATTTGATGAGAGGGTAGTGCTGAGGCCATGTTGGTGGAGTATTTGATGAGAGGGTAGTGCTGAGACATTGGTGTTCGAGTATTTGATGAGAGGGTAGTGCTGAGGCCATGTTGTAGGAGTATTTGATGAGAGGGTAGTGCTGAGACCTTGGTGTCGGAGTATTTGATGAGACTGTAGTGCTGAGACCTTGGTGTCGGAGTATTTGATGAGAGGGTAGTGCTGAGACCTTGGTGTCGGGGTATTTGATGAGAGGGTAGTGCTGAGACCTTGGTGTCGGAGTATTTGATGAGAGGGTAGTGCTGAGACCTTGGTGTCGGGGTATTTGATGAGAAGGTAGTGCTGAGACCTTGGTGTCGGAGTATTTGATGAGAGGGTAGTGCTGAGACCTTGGTGTCGGAGTATTTGATGAGAGTGGTGCTGAGATCCTGCTGTAGGAGTATTTGATGAGAGTGGTGCTGAGATCCTGTTGTAGGAGTATTTGATAATAGGGTGGTGCTGAGATCCTGTTGTAGGAGTATTTGATGAGAGGGTGTTGCTGAGATCCTGTTGTAGGAGTATTTGATGATAGGGTGGTGCTGAGATCCTGTTGTAGGAGAATTTGATGAGAGGGTGGTGCTGAGATCCTGTTGTAGGAGTATTTGATGAGAGGGTGGTGCTGAGATCCTGTTGTAGGAGTATTTGATGAGAGGGTGGTGCTGAGATCCTGTTGTAGGAGTATTTGATGATAGGGTGGTGCTGAGATCCTGTTGTAGGAGTATTTGATGAGAGCGTGGTGCTGAGATCCTGTTGAAGGAGAATTTGATGAGAGGGTGGTGCTGAGATCCTGTTGTAGGAGTATTTGATGAGAGGGTGGTGCTCAGGCCCTCTTGTAGGAGTATTTGATGAGAGAGTGGTGCTGAGATCCAGTTGTAGGAGTATTTGATGAGAGGGTGGTGCTCAGGCACTCCTGTAGGAGTATTTGATGAGAGGGTGGTGCTGAGATCCTGTTGTAGGAGTATTTGATGAGAGGGTGGTGTTGAGATCCTGTTGTAGGAGTATTTGATGAGACAGTGGTGCTGAGATCCAGTTGTAGGAGTATTTGATGAGAGAGTGGTGCTGAAATCCAGTTGTAGGAGTATTTGATGAGAGGGTGGTGCTGAGATCCTGTTGTAGGAGTATTTGATGAGAGGGTGGTGTTGAGATCCTGTTGTAGGAGTATTTGATGAGACAGTGGTGCTGAGATCCAGTTGTCGGAGTATTTGATGAGAGGGTGGTGTTGAGATCCTGTTGTAGGAGTATTTGATGAGACAGTGGTGCTGAGATCCAGTTGTAGGAGTATTTGATGAGAGAGTGGTGCTGAAATCCAGTTGTAGGAGTATTTGATGAGACGGTGGTGCTGAGATCCTGTTGTAGGAGTATTTGATGAGAGGGTGGTGTTGAGATCCTGTTGTAGGAGTATTTGATGAGACAGTGGTGCTGAGATCCAGTTGTAGGAGTATTTCATGAGAGGGTGGTGCTCAGGCCCTCTCGTCGGAGTATTTGATGAGGGGGTGGTGCTGAGATCCAGTTGTAGGAGTATTTGATGAGAGGGTTGTACTGAGATCCTGTTGTAGGAGTATTTGATGAGAGGTTGTGCTGAGATCCTGTTGTAGGAGTATTTGATGAGAGGGTTGTACTGAGATCCTGTTGGAGTATTTGATGAGAGGGTAGTGCTGAGATCCTGTTGTAGGAGTATTTGATGAGAGGGTTGTGCTGAGATCCTGTTGTAGGAGTATTTGATGAGAGGGTAGTGCTCAGGCCCTCTTGTAGGAGTATTTGATAAGAGGGTGGTGCTGAGATCCTGTTGTAGGAGTATTTGATGAGAGGGTTGTGCTGAGATCCTTTTGTAGGAGTATTTGATGAGAGGGTAGTGCTCAGGCCCTCTTGTAGGAGTATTTGATGAGAGGGTAGTGCTCAGGCCCTCTTGTAGGAGTATTTGATGAGAGGGTGGTGCTGAGATCCTGTTGTAGGAGTATTTGATGAGAGGGTGGTGTTGAGATCCTGTTGTAGGAGTATTTGATGAGAGGGTGGTGCTGAGATCCTGTTGTCGGAGTATTTGATGAGAGGGTGGTGCTGAGATCCTGTTGTAGGAGTATTTGATGAGAGGGTGGTGTTGAGATCCTGTTGTAGGAGTATTTGATGAGAGGGTGGTGCTGAGATCCTGTTGTAGGAGTATTTGATGAGAGGGTGGTGCTGAGATCCTGTTGTAGGAGTATTTGATGAGAGGGTTGTGCTGAGATCCTGTTGTAGGAGTATTTGATGAGAGGGTGGTGTTGAGATCCTGTTGTAGGAGTATTTGATGAGAGGGTGGTGTTGAGATCCTGTTGTAGGAGTATTTGATGAGAGGGTGGTGTTGAGATCCTGTTGTAGGAGTATTTGATGAGAGGATGGTGTTGAGATCCTGTTGTAGGAGTATTTGATGAGAGGGTGGTGTTGAGATCCTGTTGTAGGAGTATTTGATGAGAGGATGGTGCTGAGATCCTGTTGTAGGAGTATTTGATGAGAGGGTTGTGCTGAGATCCTGTTGTAGGAGTATTTGATGAGAGGGTTGTGCTGAGATCCTGTTGTAGGAGTATTTGATGAGAGGGTAGTGCTCAGGCCCTCTTGTAGGAGTATTTGATGAGAGGGTAGTGCTCAGGCCCTCTTGTAGGAGTATTTGATGAGAGGGTGGTGCTGAGATCCTGTTGTAGGAGTATTTGATGAGAGGGTGGTGCTGAGATCCTGTTGTAGGAGTATTTGATGAGAGGGTTGTGCTGAGTTCCTGTTGTAGGAGTATTTGATGAGAGTGTAGTGCTCAGGCCCTCTTGTAGGAGTATTTGACGAGAGCGTGGTGCTGAGATCCTGTTGTAGGAGTATTTGATGAGAGCGTGGTGCTGAGATCCTGTTGTAGGAGTATTTGATGAGAGGGTGGTGCTGAGATCCTGTTGTAGGAGTATTTGATGAGAGGGTGGTGCTGAGATCCTGTTGTAGGAGTATTTGATGAAAGGGTAGTAGTGATTGAGGCCCTGTTGTCGGAGTATTTGATGAGAGGGTGGTGCTGAGATCCTGTTGTAGGAGTATTTGATGAGAGGGTGGTGCTGAGATCCTGTTGGAGTATTTGATGAGAGAGTGGTGCTGAGATCCTGTTGTAGGAGTATTTGATGAGAGGGTGGTGCTGAGATCCTGTTGTAGGAGTATTTGATGAGAGGGTGGTGCTGAGATCCTGCTGTAGGAGTATTTGATGAGAGGGTGGTGCTGAGATCCTGCTGTAGGAGTATTTGATGAGAGGGTGGTGCTGAGATCCTGCTGTAGGAGTATTTGATGAGAGGGTGGTGCTGAGATCCTGCTGTAGGAGTATTTGATGAGAGGGTGGTGCTGAGATCCTGCTGTAGGAGTATTTGATGAGAGGGTGGTGCTGAGATCCTGCTGTAGGAGTATTTAATGAGAGTGGTGCTGAGATCCTGCTGTAGGAGTATTTGATGAGAGGGTAGTGCTGAGATCCTGCTGTAGGAGTATTTGATGAGAGGGTGGTGCTGAGATCCTGCTGTAGGAGTATTTGATGAGAGGGTGGTGCTGAGATCCTGCTGTAGGAGTATTTGATGAGAGGGTGGTGCTGAGATCCTGCTGTAGGAGTATTTGATGAGAGGGTGGTGCTGAGATCCTGCTGTAGGAGTATTTGATGAGAGGGTGGTGCTCAGATCCTGCTGTAGGAGTATTTGATGAGAGGGTAGTTCTGAGGCTTCGTTTATTGGAGCATTTGATGAGGGTAGTGCTGAGACCATGGTGTCAGGGTATTTGATGAGAGGGTAGTTCTGCAATTCTGTTGTGGGAGTATTTGATGAGAGGGTAGTGCTGAGGCCATGTTGTAGGAGTATTTGATGAGAGGGTAGTGCTGAGGCCATGTTGTAGGAGTATTTGATGAGAGGGTGGTGCTGAGACCTTGGTGTCGGAGTATTTGATGAGAGGGTAGTGCTGAGGCCATGTTGGCGGAGTATTTGATGAGAGGGTAGTGCTGAGACCATGGTGTCAGGGTATTTGATGAGAGGGTAGTGCTGAGGCCATGTTGTTGGAGTATTTGATGAGAGGGTAGTGCTGAGGCCATGTTGTTGGAGTATTTGATGAGAGGGTAGTGCTGAGGCCATGTTGTAGGAGTATTTGATGAGAGGGTAGTGCTGAGGCCATGTTGTAGGAGTATTTGATGAGAGGGTAGTTCTGCAATCCTGTTGTGGGAGTATTTGATGAGAGGGTAGTGCTGAGGCCATGTTGTAGGAGTATTTGATGAGAGGGTAGTTCTGCAATCCTGTTGTGGGAGTATTTGATGAGCGGGTAGTGCTGAGGCCATGTTGTAGGAGTATTTGATGAGAGGGTAGTTCTGCAATCCTGTTGTGGGAGTATTTGATGAGAGGGTAGTGCTGAGGCCCTCTTGTAGGAGTATTTGATGAGAGGGTAGTGCTGAGACCATGGTGTCAGGGTATTTGATGAGAGGGTAGTTCAGCAATCCTGTTGTGGGAGTATTTGATGAGAGGGTAGTGCTGAGGCCATGTTGTTGGAGTATTTGATGAGAGGGTAGTGCTGAGGCCATGTTGGCGGAGTATTTGATGAGAGGGTAGTGCTGAGGCCATGTTGTAGGATTATTTGATGAGAGGGTAGTGCTGAGGCCATGTTGGCAGAGTATTTGATGAGAGGGTAGTGCTGAGACCATGGTGTTAGGGTATTTTATGAGAGGGTAGTGCTGAGACCTTGGTGTCGGAGTATTTGATGAGAGGGTAGTGCTAAGGCCATGTTGTGGGAGTATTTCATGAGAGGGTAGTTCTGCAATCCTGTTGTGGGAGTATTTGATGAGAGGGTAGTTCTGCAATCCTGTTGTGGGAGTATTTGATGAGAGGGTAGTGCTGAGGCCATGTTGGTGGAGTATTTGATGAGAGGGTAGTGCTGAGACATTGGTGTTCGAGTATTTGATGAGAGGGTAGTGCTGAGGCCATGTTGTAGGAGTATTTGATGAGAGGGTAGTGCTGAGACCTTGGTGTCGGAGTATTTGATGAGAGTGTAGTGCTGAGACCTTGGTGTCGGAGTATTTGATGAGAGGGTAGTGCTGAGACCTTGGTGTCGGGGTATTTGATGAGAGGGTAGTGCTGAGACCTTGGTGTCGGAGTATTTGATGAGAGGGTAGTGCTGAGACCTTGGTGTCGGGGTATTTGATGAGAAGGTAGTGCTGAGACCTTGGTGTCGGAGTATTTGATGAGAGGGTAGTGCTGAGACCTTGGTGTTGGAGTATTTGATGAGAGTGGTGCTGAGATCCTGCTGTAGGAGTATTTGATGAGAGTGGTGCTGAGATCCTGTTGTAGGAGTATTTGATGATAGGGTGGTGCTGAGATCCTGTTGTAGGAGTATTTGATGAGAGGGTGTTGCTGAGATCCAGTTGTAGGAGTATTTGATGATAGGGTGGTGCTGAGATCCTGTAGTAGGAGAATTTGATGAGAGGGTGGTGCTGAGATCCTGTTGTAGGAGTATTTGATGAGAGGGTGGTGCTGAGATCCTGTTGTAGGAGTATTTGATGAGAGGGTGGTGCTGAGATCCTGTTGTAGGAGTATTTGATGATAGGGTGGTGCTGAGATCCTGTTGTAGGAGTATTTGATGAGAGCGTGGTGCTGAGATCCTGTTGAAGGAGAATTTGATAAGAGGGTGGTGCTGAGATCCTGTTGTAGGAGTATTTGATGAGAGGGTGGTGCTCAGGCCCTCTTGTAGGAGTATTTGATGAGAGAGTGGTGCTGAGATCCAGTTGTAGGAGTATTTGATGAGAGCG
Source organism: Myxine glutinosa (assembly GCF_964187855.1). Classification (NCBI taxonomy): domain Eukaryota; kingdom Metazoa; phylum Chordata; class Myxini; order Myxiniformes; family Myxinidae; genus Myxine; species Myxine glutinosa. The sequence continues at coordinate 27,431,526 of NC_136265.1, forward strand.
TGGTGCTCAGGCCCTCCTGTAGGAGTATTTGATGAGAGGGTGGTGCTGAGATCCTGTTGTAGGAGTATTTGATGAGAGGGTGGTGTTGAGATCCTGTTGTAGGAGTATTTGATGAGACAGTGTTGCTGAGATCCAGTTGTAGGAGTATTTGATGAGAGAGTGGTGCTGAAATCCAGTTGTAGGAGTATTTGATGAGACAGTGGTGCTGAGATCCTGTTGTAGGAGTATTTGATGAGAGGGTGGTGTTGAGATCCTGTTGTAAGAGTATTTGATGAGACAGTGGTGCTGAGATCCAGTTGTAGGAGTATTTCATGAGAGGGTGGTGCTCAGGCCCTCTCGTCGGAGTATTTGATGAGAGGGTGGTGCTGAGATCCAGTTGTAGGAGTATTTGATGAGAGGGTTGTACTGAGATCCTGTTGTAGGAGTATTTGATGAGAGGTTGTGCTGAGATCCTGTTGTAGGAGTATTTGATGAGAGGGTTGTACTGAGATCCTGTTGTAGGAGTATTTGATGAGAGGGTAGTGCTGAGATCCTGTTGTAGGAGTATTTGATGAGAGGGTTGTGCTGAGATCCTGTTGTAGGAGTATTTGATGAGAGGGTAGTGCTCAGGCCCTCTTGTAGGAGTATTTGATAAGAGGGTGGTGCTGAGATCCTGTTGTAGGAGTATTTGATGAGAGGGTTGTGCTGAGATCCTTTTGTAGGAGTATTTGATGAGAGGGTAGTGCTCAGGCCCTCTTGTAGGAGTATTTGATGAGAGGGTAGTGCTGAGATCCTGTTGTAGGAGTATTTGATGAGAGGGTGGTGTTGAGATCCTGTTGTAGGAGTATTTGATGAGAGGGTGGTGCTGAGATCCTGTTGTAGGAGTATTTGATGAGAGGGTGGTGCTGAGATCCTGCTGTAGGAGTATTTGATGAGAGGGTGGTGCTGAGATCCTGCTGTAGGAGTATTTGATGAGAGGGTGGTGCTGAGATCCTGCTGTAGGAGTATTTAATGAGAGTGGTGCTGAGATCCTGCTGTAGGAGTATTTGATGAGAGGGTAGTGCTGAGATCCTGCTGTAGGAGTATTTGATGAGAGGGTGGTGCTGAGATCCTGCTGTAGGAGTATTTGATGAGAGGGTGGTGCTGAGATCCTGCTGTAGGAGTATTTGATGAGAGGGTGGTGCTGAGATCCTGCTGTAGGAGTATTTGATGAGAGGGTGGTGCTGAGATCCTGCTGTAGGAGTATTTGATGAGAGGGTGGTGCTGAGATCCTGCTGTAGGAGTATTTGATGAGAGGGTAGTTCTGAGGCTTCGTTTATTGGAGCATTTGATGAGGGTAGTGCTGAGACCATGGTGTCAGGGTATTTGATGAGAGGGTAGTTCTGCAATTCTGTTGTGGGAGTATTTGATGAGAGGGTAGTGCTGAGGCCATGTTGTAGGAGTATTTGATGAGAGGGTAGTGCTGAGGCCATGTTGTAGGAGTATTTGATGAGAGGGTGGTGCTGAGACCTTGGTGTCGGAGTATTTGATGAGAGGGTAGTGCTGAGGCCATGTTGGCGGAGTATTTGATGAGATGGTAGTGCTGAGACCATGGTGTCAGGGTATTTGATGAGAGGGTAGTGCTGAGGCCATGTTGTTGGAGTATTTGATGAGAGGGTAGTGCTGAGGCCATGTTGTTGGAGTATTTGATGAGAGGGTAGTGCTGAGGCCATGTTGTAGGAGTATTTGATGAGAGGGTAGTGCTGAGGCCATGTTGTAGGAGTATTTGATGAGAGGGTAGTTCTGCAATCCTGTTGTGGGAGTATTTGATGAGAGGGTAGTGCTGAGGCCATGTTGTAGGAGTATTTGATGAGAGGGTAGTTCTGCAATCCTGTTGTGGGAGTATTTGATGAGCGGGTAGTGCTGAGGCCATGTTGTAGGAGTATTTGATGAGAGGGTAGTTCTGCAATCCTGTTGTGGGAGTATTTGATGAGAGGGTAGTGCTGAGGCCCTCTTGTAGGAGTATTTGATGAGAGGGTAGTGCTGAGACCATGGTGTCAGGGTATTTGATGAGAGGGTAGTTCTGCAATCCTGTTGTGGGAGTATTTGATGAGAGGGTAGTGCTGAGGCCATGTTGGTGGAGTATTTGATGAGAGGGTAGTGCTGAGACATTGGTGTTCGAGTATTTGATGAGAGGGTAGTGCTGAGGCCATGTTGTAGGAGTATTTGATGAGAGGGTAGTGCTGAGACCTTGGTGTCGGAGTATTTGATGAGAGTGTAGTGCTGAGACCTTGGTGTCGGAGTATTTGATGAGAGGGTAGTGCTGAGACCTTGGTGTCGGGGTATTTGATGAGAGGGTAGTGCTGAGACCTTGGTGTCGGAGTATTTGATGAGAGGGTAGTGCTGAGACCTTGGTGTCGGGGTATTTGATGAGAAGGTAGTGCTGAGACCTTGGTGTCGGAGTATTTGATGAGAGGGTAGTGCTGAGACCTTGGTGTTGGAGTATTTGATGAGAGTGGTGCTGAGATCCTGCTGTAGGAGTATTTGATGAGAGTGGTGCTGAGATCCTGTTGTAGGAGTATTTGATGATAGGGTGGGGCTGAGATCCTGTTGTAGGAGTATTTGATGAGAGCGTGGTGCTGAGATCCTGTTGAAGGAGAATTTGATAAGAGGGTGGTGCTGAGATCCTGTTGTAGGAGTATTTGATGAGAGGGTGGTGCTCAGGCCCTCTTGTAGGAGTATTTGATGAGAGAGTGGTGCTGAGATCCAGTTGTAGGAGTATTTGATGAGAGCGTGGTGCTCAGGCCCTCCTGTAGGAGTATTTGATGAGAGGGTGGTGCTGAGATCCTGTTGTAGGAGTATTTGATGAGAGGGTGGTGTTGAGATCCTGTTGTAGGAGTATTTGATGAGACAGTGGTGCTGAGATCCAGTTGTAGGAGTATTTGATGAGAGAGTGGTGCTGAAATCCAGTTGTAGGAGTATTTGATGAGACAGTGGTGCTGAGATCCTGTTGTAGGAGTATTTGATGAGAGGGTGGTGTTGAGATCCTGTTGTAGGAGTATTTGATGAGACAGTGGTGCTGAGATCCAGTTGTAGGAGTATTTCATGAGAGGGTGGTGCTCAGGCCCTCTCGTCGGAGTATTTGATGAGAGGGTGGTGCTGAGATCCAGTTGTAGGAGTATTTGATGAGAGGGTTGTACTGAGATCCTGTTGTAGGAGTATTTGATGAGAGGTTGTGCTGAGATCCTGTTGTAGGAGTATTTGATGAGAGGGTTGTACTGAGATCCTGTTGTAGGAGTATTTGATGAGAGGGTAGTGCTGAGATCCTGTTGTAGGAGTATTTGATGAGAGGGTTGTGCTGAGATCCTGTTGTAGGAGTATTTGATGAGAGGGTAGTGCTCAGGCCCTCTTGCAGGAGTATTTGATAAGAGGGTGGTGCTGAGATCCTGTTGTAGGAGTATTTGATGAGAGGGTTGTGCTGAGATCCTTTTGTAGGAGTATTTGATGAGAGGGTAGTGCTCAGGCCCTCTTGTAGGAGTATTTGATGAGAGGGTAGTGCTGAGATCCTGTTGTAGGAGTATTTGATGAGAGGGTGGTGTTGAGATCCTGTTGTAGGAGTATTTGATGAGAGGGTGGTGCTGAGATCCTGTTGTAGGAGTATTTGATGAGAGGGTGGTGCTGAGATCCTGCTGTAGGAGTATTTGATGAGAGGGTGGTGCTGAGATCCTGCTGTAGGAGTATTTGATGAGAGGGTGGTGCTGAGATCCTGCTGTAGGAGTATTTAATGAGAGTGGTGCTGAGATCCTGCTGTAGGAGTATTTGATGAGAGGGTAGTGCTGAGATCCTGCTGTAGGAGTATTTGATGAGAGGGTGGTGCTGAGATCCTGCTGTAGGAGTATTTGATGAGAGGGTGGTGCTGAGATCCTGCTGTAGGAGTATTTGATGAGAGGGTGGTGCTGAGATCCTGCTGTAGGAGTATTTGATGAGAGGGTGGTGCTGAGATCCTGCTGTAGGAGTATTTGATGAGAGGGTAGTTCTGAGGCTTCGTTTATTGGAGCATTTGATGAGGGTAGTGCTGAGACCATGGTGTCAGGGTATTTGATGAGAGGGTAGTTCTGCAATCTGTTGTGGGAGTATTTGATGAGAGGGTAGTGCTGAGGCCATGTTGTAGGAGTATTTGATGAGAGGGTAGTGCTGAGGCCATGTTGTAGGATTATTTGATGAGAGGGTGGTGCTGAGACCTTGGTGTCGGAGTATTTGATGAGAGGGTAGTGCTGAGGCCATGTTGGCGGAGTATTTGATGAGATGGTAGTGCTGAGACCATGGTGTCAGGGTATTTGATGAGAGGGTAGTGCTGAGGCCATGTTGTTGGAGTATTTGATGAGAGGGTAGTGCTGAGGCCATGTTGTTGGAGTATTTGATGAGAGGGTAGTGCTGAGGCCATGTTGTAGGAGTATTTGATGAGAGGGTAGTGCTGAGGCCATGTTGTAGGAGTATTTGATGAGAGGGTAGTTCTGCAATCCTGTTGTGGGAGTATTTGATGAGAGGGTAGTGCTGAGGCCATGTTGTAGGAGTATTTGATGAGAGGGTAGTTCTGCAATCCTGTTGTGGGAGTATTTGATGAGCGGGTAGTGCTGAGGCCATGTTGTAGGAGTATTTGATGAGAGGGTAGTTCTGCAATCCTGTTGTGGGAGTATTTGATGAGAGGGTAGTGCTGAGGCCCTCTTGTAGGAGTATTTGATGAGAGGGTAGTGCTGAGACCATGGTGTCAGGGTATTTGATGAGAGGGTAGTTCTGCAATCCTGTTGTGGGAGTATTTGATGAGAGGGTAGTGCTGAGGCCATGTTGTTGGAGTATTTGATGAGAGGGTAGTGCTGAGGCCATGTTGGCGGAGTATTTGATGAGAGGGTAGTGCTGAGGCCATGTTGTAGGAGTATTTGATGAGAGGGTAGTGCTGAGGCCATGTTGGCAGAGTATTTGATGAGAGGGTAGTGCTGAGACCATGGTGTTAGGGTATTTGATGAGAGGGTAGTGCTGAGGCCTTGGTGTTCGAGTATTTGATGAGAGGGTAGTGCTGAGACCTTGGTGTCGGAGTATTTGATGAGAGGGTAGTGCTGAGACCTTGGTGTCGGAGTATTTGATGAGAGGGTAGTGCTGAGGCCATGTTGTGGGAGTATTTAATGAGAGGGTAGTTCTGCAATCCTGTTGTGGGAGTATTTGATGAGAGGGTAGTTCTGCAATCCTGTTGTGGGAGTATTTGATGAGAGGGTAGTGCTGAGGCCATGTTGGTGGAGTATTTGATGAGAGGGTAGTGCTGAGACATTGGTGTTCGAGTATTTGATGAGAGGGTAGTGCTGAGGCCATGTTGTAGGAGTATTTGATGAGAGGGTAGTGCTGAGACCTTGGTGTCGGAGTATTTGATGAGAGTGTAGTGCTGAGACCTTGGTGTCGGAGTATTTGATGAGAGGGTAGTGCTGAGACCTTGGTGTCGGGGTATTTGATGAGAGGGTAGTGCTGAGACCTTGGTGTCGGAGTATTTGATGAGAGGGTAGTGCTGAGACCTTGGTGTCGGGGTATTTGATGAGAAGGTAGTGCTGAGACCTTGGTGTCGGAGTATTTGATGAGAGGGTAGTGCTGAGACCTTGGTGTCGGAGTATTTGATGAGAGTGGTGCTGAGATCCTGTTGTAGGAGTATTTGATAATAGGGTGGTGCTGAGATCCTGTTGTAGGAGTATTTGATGAGAGGATGTTGCTGAGATCCTGTTGTAGGAGTATTTGATGATAGGGTGGTGCTGAGATCCTGTAGTAGGAGAATTTGATGAGAGGGTGGTGCTGAGATCCTGTTGTAGGAGTATTTGATGAGAGGGTGGTGCTGAGATCCTGTTGTAGGAGTATTTGATGAGAGGGTGGTGCTGAGATCCTGTTGTAGGAGTATTTGATGATAGGGTGGTGCTGAGATCCTGTTGTAGGAGTATTTGATGAGAGCGTGGTGCTGAGATCCTGTTGAAGGAGAATTTGATGAGAGGGTGGTGCTGAGATCCTGTTGTAGGAGTATTTGATGAGAGGGTGGTGCTCAGGCCCTCTTGTAGGAGTATTTGATGAGAGAGTGGTGCTGAGATCCAGTTGTAGGAGTATTTGATGAGAGGGTGGTGCTCAGGCCCTCCTGTAGGAGTATTTGATGAGAGGGTGGTGCTGAGATCCTGTTGTAGGAGTATTTGATGAGAGGGTGGTGTTGAGATCCTGTTGTAGGAGTATTTGATGAGACAGTGGTGCTGAGATCCAGTTGTAGGAGTATTTGATGAGAGAGTGGTGCTGAAATCCAGTTGTAGGAGTATTTGATGAGAGGGTGGTGCTGAGATCCTGTTGTAGGAGTATTTGATGAGAGGGTGGTGTTGAGATCCTGTTGTAGGAGTATTTGATGAGACAGTGGTGCTGAGATCCAGTTGTAGGAGTATTTGATGAGAGGGTGGTGTTGAGATCCTGTTGTAGGAGTATTTGATGAGACAGTGGTGCTGAGATCCAGTTGTAGGAGTATTTGATGAGAGAGTGGTGCTGAAATCCAGTTGTAGGAGTATTTGATGAGACAGTGGTGCTGAGATCCTGTTGTAGGAGTATTTGATGAGAGGGTGGTGTTGAGATCCTGTTGTAGGAGTATTTGATGAGACAGTGGTGCTGAGATCCAGTTGTAGGAGTATTTCATGAGAGGGTGGTGCTCAGGCCCTCTCGTCGGAGTATTTGATGAGAGGGTGGTGCTGAGATCCAGTTGTAGGAGTATTTGATAAGAGGGTTGTACTGAGATCCTGTTGTAGGAGTATTTGATGAGAGGTTGTGCTGAGATCCTGTTGTAGGAGTATTTGATGAGAGGGTTGTACTGAGATCCTGTTGGAGTATTTGATGAGAGGGTAGTGCTGAGATCCTGTTGTAGGAGTATTTGATGAGAGGGTTGTGCTGAGATCCTGTTGTAGGAGTATTTGATGAGAGGGTAGTGCTCAGGCCCTCTTGTAGGAGTATTTGAAAAGAGGGTGGTGCTGAGATCCTTTTGTAGGAGTATTTGATGAGAGGGTAGTGCTCAGGCCCTCTTGTAGGAGTATTTGATGAGAGGGTAGTGCTCAGGCCCTCTTGTAGGAGTATTTGATGAGAGGGTGGTGCTGAGATCCTGTTGTAGGAGTATTTGATGAGAGGGTGGTGTTGAGATCCTGTTGTAGGAGTATTTGATGAGAGGGTGGTGCTGAGATCCTGTTGTAGGAGTATTTGATGAGAGGGTGGTGCTGAGATCCTGTTGTAGGAGTATTTGATGAGAGGGTGGTGTTGAGATCCTGTTGTAGTATTTGATGAGAGGGTGGTGCTGAGATCCTGTTGTAGGAGTATTTGATGAGAGGGTGGTGCTGAGATCCTGCTGTAGGAGTATTTGATGAGAGGGTTGTGCTGAGATCCTGTTGTAGGAGTATTTGATGAGAGGGTGGTGTTGAGATCCTGTTGTAGGAGTATTTGATGAGAGGGTGGTGTTGAGATCCTGTTGTAGGAGTATTTGATGAGAGGGTGGTGTTGAGATCCTGTTGTAGGAGTATTTGATGAGAGGATGGTGTTGAGATCCTGTTGTAGGAGTATTTGATGAGAGGGTGGTGTTGAGATCCTGTTGTAGGAGTATTTGATGAGAGGATGGTGCTGAGATCCTGTTGTAGGAGTATTTGATGAGAGGGTTGTGCTGAGATCCTGTTGTAGGAGTATTTGATGAGAGGGTTGTGCTGAGATCCTGTTGTAGGAGTATTTGATGAGAGGGTAGTGCTCAGGCCCTCTTGTAGGAGTATTTGATGAGAGGGTAGTGCTCAGGCCCTCTTGTAGGAGTATTTGATGAGAGGGTGGTGCTGAGATCCTGTTGTAGGAGTATTTGATGAGAGGGTGGTGCTGAGATCCTGTTGTAGGAGTATTTGATGAGAGGGTTGTGCTGAGTTCCTGTTGTAGGAGTATTTGATGAGAGTGTAGTGCTCAGGCCCTCTTGTAGGAGTATTTGATGAGAGGGTGGTGCTGAGATCCTGTTGTCGGAGTATTTGATGAGAGGGTGGTGTTGAGATCCTGTTGTAGGAGTATTTGATGAGAGGGTGGTGCTGAGATCCTGTTGTAGGAGTATTTGATGAGAGGGTGGTGCTGAGATCCTGTTGTAGGAGTATTTGATGAGAGGGTGGTGTTGAGATCCTGTTGTAGGAGTATTTGATGAGAGTGTGGTGTTGAGATCCTGTTGTAGGAGTATTTGATGAGAGGGTGGTGTTGAGATCCTGTTGTAGGAGTATTTGATGAGAGGGTGGTGTTGAGATCCTGTTGTAGGAGTATTTGATGAGAGGGTGGTGCTGAGATCCTGTTGTAGGAGTATTTGATGAGAGGGTGGTGCTGAGATCCTGTTGTCGGAGTATTTGATGAGAGGGTAGTGCTGAGATCCTGTTGTAGGAGTATTTGATGAGAGGGTGGTGTTGAGATCCTGTTGTAGGAGTATTTGATGAGAGGGTGGTGCTGAGATCCTGTTGTAGGAGTATTTGATGAGAGGGTGGTGCTGAGATCCTGTTGTAGGAGTATTTGATGAGAGGGTGGTGCTGAGATCCTGTTGTAGGAGTATTTGATGAGAGGGTGGTGCTGAGATCCTGTTGTAGGAGTATTTGATGAGAGGATGGTGTTGAGATCCTGTTGTAGGAGTATTTGATGAGAGGGTGGTGTTGAGATCCTGTTGTAGGAGTATTTGATGAGAGGATGGTGCTGAGATCCTGTTGTAGGAGTATTTGATGAGAGGGTTGTGCTGAGATCCTGTTGTAGGAGTATTTGATGAGAGGGTTGTGCTGAGATCCTGTTGTAGGAGTATTTGATGAGAGTGTAGTGCTCAGGCCCTCTTGTAGGAGTATTTGATGAGAGGGTAGTGCTTAGGCCCTCTTGTAGGAGTATTTGATGAGAGGGTGGTGCTGAGATCCTGTTGTAGGAGTATTTGATGAGAGGGTGGTGCTGAGATCCTGTTGTAGGAGTATTTGATGAGAGGGTGGTGCTGAGATCCTGTTGTAGGAGTATTTGATGAGAGGGTGGTGCTGAGATCCTGTTGTAGGAGTATTTGATGAGAGTGTGGTGTTGAGATCCTGTTGTAGGAGTATTTGATGAGAGGGTGGTGTTGAGATCCTGTTGTAGGAGTATTTGATGAGAGGGTGGTGTTGAGATCCTGTTGTAGTAGTATTTGATGAGAGGGTGGTGCTGAGATCCTGTTGTAGGAGTATTTGATGAGAGGGTGGTGTTGAGATCCTGTTGTAGGAGTATTTGATGAGAGGGTGGTGTTGAGATCCTGTTGTAGGAGCATTTTATGAGAGGGTAGTGCTGAGGCCCTGTTGTAGGAGTATTTGATGAGAGGGTGGTGCTGAGATCCAGTTGTAGGAGTATTTCATGAGAGGGTGGTGCTCAGGCCCTCTCGTCGGAGTATTTGATGAGAGGGTGGTGCTGAGATCCAGTTGTAGGAGTATTTGATGAGAGGGTTGTACTGAGATCCTGTTGTAGGAGTATTTGATGAGAGGTTGTGCTGAGATCCTGTTGTAGGAGTATTTGATGAGAGGGTTGTACTGAGATCCTGTTGTAGGAGTATTTGATGAGAGGGTAGTGCTGAGATCCTGTTGTAGGAGTATTTGATGAGAGGGTTGTGCTGAGATCCTGTTGTAGGAGTATTTGATGAGAGGGTAGTGCTCAGGCCCTCTTGTAGGAGTATTTGATAAGAGGGTGGTGCTGAGATCCTGTTGTAGGAGTATTTGATGAGAGGGTTGTGCTGAGATCCTTTTGTAGGAGTATTTGATGAGAGGGTAGTGCTCAGGCCCTCTTGTAGGAGTATTTGATGAGAGGGTAGTGCTGAGATCCTGTTGTAGGAGTATTTGATGAGAGGGTGGTGTTGAGATCCTGTTGTAGGAGTATTTGATGAGAGGGTGGTGCTGAGATCCTGTTGTAGGAGTATTTGATGAGAGGGTGGTGCTGAGATCCTGCTGTAGGAGTATTTGATGAGAGGGTGGTGCTGAGATCCTGCTGTAGGAGTATTTGATGAGAGGGTGGTGCTGAGATCCTGCTGTAGGAGTATTTAATGAGAGTGGTGCTGAGATCCTGCTGTAGGAGTATTTGATGAGAGGGTAGTGCTGAGATCCTGCTGTAGGAGTATTTGATGAGAGGGTGGTGCTGAGATCCTGCTGTAGGAGTATTTGATGAGAGGGTGGTGCTGAGATCCTGCTGTAGGAGTATTTGATGAGAGGGTGGTGCTGAGATCCTGCTGTAGGAGTATTTGATGAGAGGGTGGTGCTGAGATCCTGCTGTAGGAGTATTTGATGAGAGGGTGGTGCTGAGATCCTGCTGTAGGAGTATTTGATGAGAGGGTAGTTCTGAGGCTTCGTTTATTGGAGCATTTGATGAGGGTAGTGCTGAGACCATGGTGTCAGGGTATTTGATGAGAGGGTAGTTCTGCAATTCTGTTGTGGGAGTATTTGATGAGAGGGTAGTGCTGAGGCCATGTTGTAGGAGTATTTGATGAGAGGGTAGTGCTGAGGCCATGTTGTAGGAGTATTTGATGAGAGGGTGGTGCTGAGACCTTGGTGTCAGAGTATTTGATGAGAGGGTAGTGCTGAGGCCATGTTGGCGGAGTATTTGATGAGATGGTAGTGCTGAGACCATGGTGTCAGGGTATTTGATGAGAGGGTAGTGCTGAGGCCATGTTGTTGGAGTATTTGATGAGAGGGTAATGCTGAGGCCATGTTGTTGGAGTATTTGATGAGAGGGTAGTGCTGAGGCCATGTTGTAGGAGTATTTGATGAGAGGGTAGTGCTGAGGCCATGTTGTAGGAGTATTTGATGAGAGGGTAGTTCTGCAATCCTGTTGTGGGAGTATTTGATGAGAGGGTAGTGCTGAGGCCATGTTGTAGGAGTATTTGATGAGAGGGTAGTTCTGCAATCCTGTTGTGGGAGTATTTGATGAGCGGGTAGTGCTGAGGCCATGTTGTAGGAGTATTTGATGAGAGGGTAGTTCTGCAATCCTGTTGTGGGAGTATTTGATGAGAGGGTAGTGCTGAGGCCCTCTTGTAGGAGTATTTGATGAGAGGGTAGTGCTGAGACCATGGTGTCAGGGTATTTGATGAGAGGGTAGTTCAGCAATCCTGTTGTGGGAGTATTTGATGAGAGGGTAGTGCTGAGGCCATGTTGTTGGAGTATTTGATGAGAGGGTAGTGCTGAGGCCATGTTGGCGGAGTATTTGATGAGAGGGTAGTGCTGAGGCCATGTTGTAGGAGTATTTGATGAGAGGGTAGTGCTGAGGCCATGTTGGCAGAGTATTTGATGAGAGGGTAGTGCTGAGACCATGGTGTTAGGGTATTTGATGAGAGGGTAGTGCTGAGACCTTGGTGTTCGAGTATTTGATGAGAGGGTAGTGCTGAGACCTTGGTGTCGGAGTATTTGATGAGAGGGTAGTGCTGAGACCTTGGTGTCGGAGTATTTGATGAGAGGGTAGTGCTGAGGCCATGTTGTGGGAGTATTTCATGAGAGGGTAGTTCTGCAATCCTGTTGTGGGAGTATTTGATGAGAGGGTAGTTCTGCAATCCTGTTGTGGGAGTATTTGATGAGAGGGTAGTGCTGAGGCCATGTTGGTGGAGTATTTGATGAGAGGGTAGTGCTGAGACATTGGTGTTCGAGTATTTGATGAGAGGGTAGTGCTGAGGCCATGTTATAGGAGTATTTGATGAGAGGGTAGTGCTGAGACCTTGGTGTCGGAGTATTTGATGAGAGTTAGTGCTGAGACCTTGGTGTCGGAGTATTTGATGAGAGGGTAGTGCTGAGACCTTGGTGTCGGGGTATTTGATGAGAGGGTAGTGCTGAGACCTTGGTGTCGGAGTATTTGATGAGAGGGTAGTGCTGAGACCTTGGTGTCGGGGTATTTGATGAGAAGGTAGTGCTGAGACCTTGGTGTCGGAGTATTTGATGAGAGGGTAGTGCTGAGACCTTGGTGTCGGAGTATTTGATGAGAGTGGTGCTGAGATCCTGTTGTAGGAGTATTTGATAATAGGGTGGTGCTGAGATCCTGTTGTAGGAGTATTTGATGAGAGGGTGTTGCTGAGATCCTGTTGTAGGAGTATTTGATGATAGGGTGGTGCTGAGATCCTGTAGTAGGAGAATTTGATGAGAGGGTGGTGCTGAGATCCTGTTGTAGGAGTATTTGATGAGAGGGTGGTGCTGAGATCCTGTTGTAGGAGTATTTGATGAGAGGGTGGTGCTGAGATCCTGTTGTAGGAGTATTTGATGATAGGGTGGTGCTGAGATCCTGTTGTAGGAGTATTTGATGAGAGCGTGGTGCTGAGATCCTGTTGAAGGAGAATTTGATGAGAGGGTGGTGCTGAGATCCTGTTGTAGGAGTATTTGATGAGAGGGTGGTGCTCAGGCCCTCTTGTAGGAGTATTTGATGAGAGAGTGGTGCTGAGATCCAGTTGTAGGAGTATTTGATGAGAGGGTGGTGCTCAGGCCCTCCTGTAGGAGTATTTGATGAGAGGGTGGTGCTGAGATCCTGTTGTAGGAGTATTTGATGAGAGGGTGGTGTTGAGATCCTGTTGTAGGAGTATTTGATGAGACAGTGGTGCTGAGATCCAGTTGTAGGAGTATTTGATGAGAGAGTGGTGCTGAAATCCAGTTGTAGGAGTATTTGATGAGAGGGTGGTGCTGAGATCCTGTTGTAGGAGTATTTGATGAGAGGGTGGTGTTGAGATCCTGTTGTAGGAGTATTTGATGAGACAGTGGTGCTGAGATCCAGTTGTAGGAGTATTTGATGAGAGGGTGGTGTTGAGATCCTGTTGTAGGAGTATTTGATGAGACAGTGGTGCTGAGATCCAGTTGTAGGAGTATTTGATGAGAGAGTGGTGCTGAAATCCAGTTGTAGGAGTATTTGATGAGACAGTGGTGCTGAGATCCTGTTGTAGGAGTATTTGATGAGAGGGTGGTGTTGAGATCCTGTTGTAGGAGTGTTTGATGAGACAGTGGTGCTGAGATCCAGTTGTAGGAGTATTTCATGAGAGGGTGGTGCTCAGGCCCTCTCGTCGGAGTATTTGATGAGATGGTGGTGCTGAGATCCAGTTGTAGGAGTATTTGATGAGAGGGTTGTACTGAGATCCTGTTGTAGGAGTATTTGATGAGAGGTTGTGCTGAGATCCTGTTGTAGGAGTATTTGATGAGAGGGTTGTACTGAGATCCTGTTGGAGTATTTGATGAGAGGGTAGTGCTGAGATCCTGTTGTAGGAGTATTTGATGAGAGGGTTGTGCTGAGATCCTGTTGTAGGAGTATTTGATGAGAGGGTAGTGCTCAGGCCCTCTTGTAGGAGTATTTGATAAGAGGGTGGTGCTGAGATCCTGTTGTAGGAGTATTTGATGAGAGGGTTGTGCTGAGATCCTTTTGTAGGAGTATTTGATGAGAGGGTAGTGCTCAGGCCCTCTTGTAGGAGTATTTGATGAGAGGGTAGTGCTCAGGCCCTCTTGTAGGAGTATTTGATGAGAGGGTGGTGCTGAGATCCTGTTGTAGGAGTATTTGATGAGAGGGTGGTGTTGAGATCCTGTTGTAGGAGTATTTGATGAGAGGGTGGTGCTGAGATCCTGTTGTAGGAGTATTTGATGAGAGGGTGGTGCTGAGATCCTGTTGTAGGAGTATTTGATGAGAGGGTGGTGTTGAGATCCTGTTGTAGTATTTGATGAGAGGGTGGTGCTGAGATCCTGTTGTAGGAGTATTTGATGAGAGGGTGGTGCTGAGATCCTGCTGTAGGAGTATTTGATGAGAGGGTTGTGCTGATATCCTGTTGTAGGAGTATTTGATGAGAGGGTGGTGTTGAGATCCTGTTGTAGGAGTATTTGATGAGAGGGTGGTGTTGAGATCCTGTTGTAGGAGTATTTGATGAGAGGGTGGTGTTGAGATCCTGTTGTAGGAGTATTTGATGAGAGGATGGTGTTGAGATCCTGTTGTAGGAGTATTTGATGAGAGGGTGGTGTTGAGATCCTGTTGTAGGAGTATTTGATGAGAGGATGGTGCTGAGATCCTGTTGTAGGAGTATTTGATGAGAGGGTTGTGCTGAGATCCTGTTGTAGGAGTATTTGATGAGAGGGTTGTGCTGAGATCCTGTTGTAGGAGTATTTGATGAGAGGGTAGTGCTCAGGCCCTCTTGTAGGAGTATTTGATGAGAGGGTAGTGCTCAGGCCCTCTTGTAGGAGTATTTGATGAGAGTGTAGTGCTCAGGCCCTCTTGTAGGAGTATTTGATGAGAGGGTGGTGCTGAGATCCTGTTGTCGGAGTATTTGATGAGAGGGTGGTGTTGAGATCCTGTTGTAGGAGTATTTGATGAGAGGGTGGTGCTGAGATCCTGTTGTAGGAGTATTTGATGAGAGGGTGGTGCTGAGATCCTGTTGTAGGAGTATTTGATGAGAGGGTGGTGTTGAGATCCTGTTGTAGGAGTATTTGATGAGAGTGTGGTGTTGAGATCCTGTTGTAGGAGTATTTGATGAGAGGGTGGTGTTGAGATCCTGTTGTAGGAGTATTTGATGAGAGGGTGGTGTTGAGATCCTGTTGTAGGAGTATTTGATGAGAGGGTGGTGCTGAGATCCTGTTGTAGGAGTATTTGATGAGAGGGTGGTGCTGAGATCCTGTTGTCGGAGTATTTGATGAGAGGGTAGTGCTGAGATCCTGTTGTAGGAGTATTTGATGAGAGGGTGGTGTTGAGATCCTGTTGTAGGAGTATTTGATGAGAGGGTGGTGCTGAGATCCTGTTGTAGGAGTATTTGATGAGAGGGTGGTGCTGAGATCCTGTTGTAGGAGTATTTGATGAGAGGGTGGTGCTGAGATCCTGTTGTAGGAGTATTTGATGAGAGGGTGGTGCTGAGATCCTGTTGTAGGAGTATTTGATGAGAGGGTTGTGCTGAGATCCTGTTGTAGGAGTATTTGATGAGAGGGTTGTGCTGAGATCCTGTTGTAGGAGTATTTGATGAGAGTGTAGTGCTCAGGCCCTCTTGTAGGAGTATTTGATGAGAGGGTAGTGCTTAGGCCCTCTTGTAGGAGTATTTGATGAGAGGGTGGTGTTGAGATCCTGTTGTAGGAGTATTTGATGAGAGGGTGGTGCTGAGATCCTGTTGTAGGAGTATTTGATGAGAGGGTGGTGCTGAGATCCTGTTGTAGGAGTATTTGATGAGAGGGTGGTGCTGAGATCCTGCTGTAGGAGTATTTGATGAGAGGGTGGTGCTGAGATCCTGCTGTAGGAGTATTTGATGAGAGGGTGGTGCTGAGATCCTGCTGTAGGAGTATTTAATGAGAGTGGTGCTGAGATCCTGCTGTAGGAGTATTTGATGAGAGGGTAGTGCTGAGATCCTGCTGTAGGAGTATTTGATGAGAGGGTGGTGCTGAGATCCTGCTGTAGGAGTATTTGATGAGAGGGTGGTGCTGAGATCCTGTTGTAGGAGTATTTGATGAGAGTGTAGTGCTCAGGCCCTCTTGTAGGAGTATTTGATGAGAGGGTGGTGTTGAGATCCTGTTGTAGGAGTATTTGATGAGAGGGTGGTGTTGAGATCCTGTTGTAGGAGTATTTGATGAGAGGGTGGTGCTGAGATCCTGTTGTAGGAGTATTTGATGAGAGGGTGGTGCTGAGATCCTGTTGTAGGAGTATTTGATGAGAGGGTGGTGTTGAGATCCTGTTGTAGGAGTATTTGATGAGAGGGTGGTGCTGAGATCCTGTTGTAGGAGTATTTGATGAGAGGGTGGTGCTGAGATCCTGCTGTAGGAGTATTTGATGAGAGGGTGGTGCTGAGATCCTGCTGTAGGAGTATTTGATGAGAGGGTGGTGCTGAGATCCTGCTGTAGGAGTATTTAATGAGAGTGGTGCTGAGATCCTGCTGTAGGAGTATTTGATGAGAGGGTAGTGCTGAGATCCTGCTGTAGGAGTATTTGATGAGAGGGTGGTGCTGAGATCCTGCTGTAGGAGTATTTGATGAGAGGGTGGTGCTGAGATCCTGCTGTAGGAGTATTTGATGAGAGGGTGGTGCTGAGATCCTGCTGTAGGAGTATTTGATGAGAGGGTGGTGCTGAGATCCTGCTGTAGGAGTATTTGATGAGAGGGTGGTGCTGAGATCCTGCTGTCGGAGTATTTGATGAGAGGGTAGTTCTGAGGCTTCGTTTATTGGAGCATTTGATGAGGGTAGTGCTGAGACCATGGTGTCAGGGTATTTGTTGAGAGGGTAGTTCTGCAATTCTGTTGTGGGAGTATTTGATGAGAGGGTAGTGCTGAGGCCATGTTGTAGGAGTATTTGATGAGAGGGTAGTGCTGAGGCCATGTTGTAGGAGTATTTGATGAGAGGGTGGTGCTGAGACCTTGGTGTCGGAGTATTTGATGAGAGGGTAGTGCTGAGGCCATGTTGGCGGAGTATTTGATGAGAGGGTAATGCTGAGACCATGGTGTCAGGGTATTTGATGAGAGGGTAGTGCTGAGGCCATGTTGTTGGAGTATTTGATGAGAGGGTAGTGCTGAGGCCATGTTGTTGGAGTATTTGATGAGAGGGTAGTGCTGAGGCCATGTTGTAGGAGTATTTGATGAGAGGGTAGTGCTGAGGCCATGTTGTAGGAGTATTTGATGAGAGGGTAGTTCTGCAATCCTGTTGTGGGAGTATTTGATGAGAGGGTAGTGCTGAGGCCATGTTGTAGGAGTATTTGATGAGAGGGTAGTTCTGCAATCCTGTTGTGGGAGTATTTGATCGGGTAGTGCTGAGGCCATGTTGTCGGAGTATTTGATGAGAGGGTAGTTCTGCAATCCTGTTGTGGGAGTATTTGATGAGAGGGTAGTGCTGAGGCCCTCTTGTAGGAGTATTTGATGAGAGGGTAGTGCTGAGACCATGGTGTCAGGGTATTTGATGAGAGGGTAGTTCAGCAATCCTGTTGTGGGAGTATTTGATGAGAGGGTAGTGCTGAGGCCATGTTGTTGGAGTATTTGATGAGAGGGTAGTGCTGAGGCCATGTTGGCGGAGTATTTGATGAGAGGGTAGTGCTGAGGCCATGTTGTAGGAGTATTTGATGAGAGGGTAGTGCTGAGGCCATGTTGGCAGAGTATTTGATGAGAGAGTGGTGCTGAAATCCAGTTGTAGGAGTATTTGATGAGACAGTGGTGCTGAGATCCTGTTGTAGGAGTATTTGATGAGAGGGTGGTGTTGAGATCCTGTTGTAGGAGTATTTGATGAGACAGTGGTGCTGAGATCCAGTTGTAGGAGTATTTCATGAGAGGGTGGTGCTCAGGCCCTCTCGTCGGAGTATTTGATGAGAGGGTGGTGCTGAGATCCAGTTGTAGGAGTATTTGATGAGAGGGTTGTACTGAGATCCTGTTGTAGGAGTATTTGATGAGAGGTTGTGCTGAGATCCTGTTGTAGGAGTATTTGATGAGAGGGTTGTACTGAGATCCTGTTGGAGTATTTGATGAGAGGGTAGTGCTGAGATCCTGTTGTAGGAGTATTTGATGAGAGGGTTGTGCTGAGATCCTGTTGTAGGAGTATTTGATGAGAGGGTAGTGCTCAGGCCCTCTTGTAGGAGTATTTGATAAGAGGGTGGTGCTGAGATCCTGTTGTAGGAGTATTTGATGAGAGGGTTGTGCTGAGATCCTTTTGTAGGAGTATTTGATGAGAGGGTAGTGCTCAGGCCCTCTTGTAGGAGTATTTGATGAGAGGGTAGTGCTCAGGCCCTCTTGTAGGAGTATTTGATGAGAGGGTGGTGCTGAGATCCTGTTGTAGGAGTATTTGATGAGAGGGTGGTGTTGAGATCCTGTTGTAGGAGTATTTGATGAGAGGGTGGTGCTGAGATCCTGTTGTAGGAGTATTTGATGAGAGGGTGGTGCTGAGATCCTGTTGTAGGAGTATTTGATGAGAGGGTGGTGTTGAGATCCTGTTGTAGTATTTGATGAGAGGGTGGTGCTGAGATCCTGTTGTAGGAGTATTTGATGAGAGGGTGGTGCTGAGATCCTGCTGTAGGAGTATTTGATGAGAGGGTTGTGCTGATATCCTGTTGTAGGAGTATTTGATGAGAGGGTGGTGTTGAGATCCTGTTGTAGGAGTATTTGATGAGAGGGTGGTGTTGAGATCCTGTTGTAGGAGTATTTGATGAGAGGGTGGTGTTGAGATCCTGTTGTAGGAGTATTTGATGAGAGGATGGTGTTGAGATCCTGTTGTAGGAGTATTTGATGAGAGGGTGGTGTTGAGATCCTGTTGTAGGAGTATTTGATGAGAGGATGGTGCTGAGATCCTGTTGTAGGAGTATTTGATGAGAGGGTTGTGCTGAGATCCTGTTGTAGGAGTATTTGATGAGAGGGTTGTGCTGAGATCCTGTTGTAGGAGTATTTGATGAGAGGGTAGTGCTCAGGCCCTCTTGTAGGAGTATTTGATGAGAGGGTAGTGCTCAGGCCCTCTTGTAGGAGTATTTGATGAGAGTGTAGTGCTCAGGCCCTCTTGTAGGAGTATTTGATGAGAGGGTGGTGCTGAGATCCTGTTGTCGGAGTATTTGATGAGAGGGTGGTGTTGAGATCCTGTTGTAGGAGTATTTGATGAGAGGGTGGTGCTGAGATCCTGTTGTAGGAGTATTTGATGAGAGGGTGGTGCTGAGATCCTGTTGTAGGAGTATTTGATGAGAGGGTGGTGTTGAGATCCTGTTGTAGGAGTATTTGATGAGAGTGTGGTGTTGAGATCCTGTTGTAGGAGTATTTGATGAGAGGGTGGTGTTGAGATCCTGTTGTAGGAGTATTTGATGAGAGGGTGGTGTTGAGATCCTGTTGTAGGAGTATTTGATGAGAGGGTGGTGCTGAGATCCTGTTGTAGGAGTATTTGATGAGAGGGTGGTGCTGAGATCCTGTTGTCGGAGTATTTGATGAGAGGGTAGTGCTGAGATCCTGTTGTAGGAGTATTTGATGAGAGGGTGGTGTTGAGATCCTGTTGTAGGAGTATTTGATGAGAGGGTGGTGCTGAGATCCTGTTGTAGGAGTATTTGATGAGAGGGTGGTGCTGAGATCCTGTTGTAGGAGTATTTGATGAGAGGGTGGTGCTGAGATCCTGTTGTAGGAGTATTTGATGAGAGGGTGGTGCTGAGATCCTGTTGTAGGAGTATTTGATGAGAGGGTTGTGCTGAGATCCTGTTGTAGGAGTATTTGATGAGAGGGTTGTGCTGAGATCCTGTTGTAGGAGTATTTGATGAGAGTGTAGTGCTCAGGCCCTCTTGTAGGAGTATTTGATGAGAGGGTAGTGCTTAGGCCCTCTTGTAGGAGTATTTGATGAGAGGGTGGTGTTGAGATCCTGTTGTAGGAGTATTTGATGAGAGGGTGGTGCTGAGATCCTGTTGTAGGAGTATTTGATGAGAGGGTGGTGCTGAGATCCTGTTGTAGGAGTATTTGATGAGAGGGTGGTGCTGAGATCCTGCTGTAGGAGTATTTGATGAGAGGGTGGTGCTGAGATCCTGCTGTAGGAGTATTTGATGAGAGGGTGGTGCTGAGATCCTGCTGTAGGAGTATTTAATGAGAGTGGTGCTGAGATCCTGCTGTAGGAGTATTTGATGAGAGGGTAGTGCTGAGATCCTGCTGTAGGAGTATTTGATGAGAGGGTGGTGCTGAGATCCTGCTGTAGGAGTATTTGATGAGAGGGTGGTGCTGAGATCCTGTTGTAGGAGTATTTGATGAGAGTGTAGTGCTCAGGCCCTCTTGTAGGAGTATTTGATGAGAGGGTGGTGTTGAGATCCTGTTGTAGGAGTATTTGATGAGAGGGTGGTGCTGAGATCCTGTTGTAGGAGTATTTGATGAGAGGGTGGTGCTGAGATCCTGTTGTAGGAGTATTTGATGAGAGGGTGGTGTTGAGATCCTGTTGTAGGAGTATTTGATGAGAGGGTGGTGCTGAGATCCTGTTGTAGGAGTATTTGATGAGAGGGTGGTGCTGAGATCCTGCTGTAGGAGTATTTGATGAGAGGGTGGTGCTGAGATCCTGCTGTAGGAGTATTTGATGAGAGGGTGGTGCTGAGATCCTGCTGTAGGAGTATTTAATGAGAGTGGTGCTGAGATCCTGCTGTAGGAGTATTTGATGAGAGGGTAGTGCTGAGATCCTGCTGTAGGAGTATTTGATGAGAGGGTGGTGCTGAGATCCTGCTGTAGGAGTATTTGATGAGAGGGTGGTGCTGAGATCCTGCTGTAGGAGTATTTGATGAGAGGGTGGTGCTGAGATCCTGCTGTAGGAGTATTTGATGAGAGGGTGGTGCTGAGATCCTGCTGTAGGAGTATTTGATGAGAGGGTGGTGCTGAGATCCTGCTGTCGGAGTATTTGATGAGAGGGTAGTTCTGAGGCTTCGTTTATTGGAGCATTTGATGAGGGTAGTGCTGAGACCATGGTGTCAGGGTATTTGTTGAGAGGGTAGTTCTGCAATTCTGTTGTGGGAGTATTTGATGAGAGGGTAGTGCTGAGGCCATGTTGTAGGAGTATTTGATGAGAGGGTAGTGCTGAGGCCATGTTGTAGGAGTATTTGATGAGAGGGTGGTGCTGAGACCTTGGTGTCGGAGTATTTGATGAGAGGGTAGTGCTGAGGCCATGTTGGCGGAGTATTTGATGAGAGGGTAGTGCTGAGACCATGGTGTCAGGGTATTTGATGAGAGGGTAGTGCTGAGGCCATGTTGTTGGAGTATTTGATGAGAGGGTAGTGCTGAGGCCATGTTGTTGGAGTATTTGATGAGAGGGTAGTGCTGAGGCCATGTTGTAGGAGTATTTGATGAGAGGGTAGTGCTGAGGCCATGTTGTAGGAGTATTTGATGAGAGGGTAGTTCTGCAATCCTGTTGTGGGAGTATTTGATGAGAGGGTAGTGCTGAGGCCATGTTGTAGGAGTATTTGATGAGAGGGTAGTTCTGCAATCCTGTTGTGGGAGTATTTGATCGGGTAGTGCTGAGGCCATGTTGTCGGAGTATTTGATGAGAGGGTAGTTCTGCAATCCTGTTGTGGGAGTATTTGATGAGAGGGTAGTGCTGAGGCCCTCTTGTAGGAGTATTTGATGAGAGGGTAGTGCTGAGACCATGGTGTCAGGGTATTTGATGAGAGGGTAGTTCAGCAATCCTGTTGTGGGAGTATTTGATGAGAGGGTAGTGCTGAGGCCATGTTGTTGGAGTATTTGATGAGAGGGTAGTGCTGAGGCCATGTTGGCGGAGTATTTGATGAGAGGGTAGTGCTGAGGCCATGTTGTAGGAGTATTTGATGAGAGGGTAGTGCTGAGGCCATGTTGGCAGAGTATTTGATGAGAGGGTAGTGCTGAGACCATGGTGTTAGGGTATTTGATGAGAGGGTAGTGCTGAGACCTTGGTGTTCGAGTATTTGATGAGAGGGTAGTGCTGAGACCTTGGTGTCAGAGTATTTGATGAGAGGGTAGTGCTGAGACCTTGGTGTCGGAGTATTTGATGAGAGGGTAGTGCTGAGGCCATGTTGTGGGAGTATTTCATGAGAGGGTAGTTCTGCAATCCTGTTGTGGGAGTATTTGATGAGAGGGTAGTTCTGCAATCCTGTTGTGGGAGTATTTGATGAGAGGGTAGTGCTGAGGCCATGTTGGTGGAGTATTTGATGAGAGGGTAGTGCTGAGACATTGGTGTTCGAGTATTTGATGAGAGGGTAGTGCTGAGGCCATGTTGTAGGAGTATTTGATGAGAGGGTAGTGCTGAGACCTTGGTGTCGGAGTATTTGATGAGACTGTAGTGCTGAGACCTTGGTGTCGGAGTATTTGATGAGAGGGTAGTGCTGAGACCTTGGTGTCGGGGTATTTGATGAGAGGGTAGTGCTGAGACCTTGGTGTCGGAGTATTTGATGAGAGGGTAGTGCTGAGACCTTGGTGTCGGGGTATTTGATGAGAAGGTAGTGCTGAGACCTTGGTGTCGGAGTATTTGATGAGAGGGTAGTGCTGAGACCTTGGTGTCGGAGTATTTGATGAGAGTGGTGCTGAGATCCTGCTGTAGGAGTATTTGATGAGAGTGGTGCTGAGATCCTGTTGTAGGAGTATTTGATAATAGGGTGGTGCTGAGATCCTGTTGTAGGAGTATTTGATGAGAGGGTGTTGCTGAGATCCTGTTGTAGGAGTATTTGATGATAGGGTGGTGCTGAGATCCTGTTGTAGGAGAATTTGATGAGAGGGTGGTGCTGAGATCCTGTTGTAGGAGTATTTGATGAGAGGGTGGTGCTGAGATCCTGTTGTAGGAGTATTTGATGAGAGGGTGGTGCTGAGATCCTGTTGTAGGAGTATTTGATGATAGGGTGGTGCTGAGATCCTGTTGTAGGAGTATTTGATGAGAGCGTGGTGCTGAGATCCTGTTGAAGGAGAATTTGATGAGAGGGTGGTGCTGAGATCCTGTTGTAGGAGTATTTGATGAGAGGGTGGTGCTCAGGCCCTCTTGTAGGAGTATTTGATGAGAGAGTGGTGCTGAGATCCAGTTGTAGGAGTATTTGATGAGAGGGTGGTGCTCAGGCACTCCTGTAGGAGTATTTGATGAGAGGGTGGTGCTGAGATCCTGTTGTAGGAGTATTTGATGAGAGGGTGGTGTTGAGATCCTGTTGTAGGAGTATTTGATGAGACAGTGGTGCTGAGATCCAGTTGTAGGAGTATTTGATGAGAGAGTGGTGCTGAAATCCAGTTGTAGGAGTATTTGATGAGAGGGTGGTGCTGAGATCCTGTTGTAGGAGTATTTGATGAGAGGGTGGTGTTGAGATCCTGTTGTAGGAGTATTTGATGAGACAGTGGTGCTGAGATCCAGTTGTCGGAGTATTTGATGAGAGGGTGGTGTTGAGATCCTGTTGTAGGAGTATTTGATGAGACAGTGGTGCTGAGATCCAGTTGTAGGAGTATTTGATGAGAGAGTGGTGCTGAAATCCAGTTGTAGGAGTATTTGATGAGACGGTGGTGCTGAGATCCTGTTGTAGGAGTATTTGATGAGAGGGTGGTGTTGAGATCCTGTTGTAGGAGTATTTGATGAGACAGTGGTGCTGAGATCCAGTTGTAGGAGTATTTCATGAGAGGGTGGTGCTCAGGCCCTCTCGTCGGAGTATTTGATGAGAGGGTGGTGCTGAGATCCAGTTGTAGGAGTATTTGATGAGAGGGTTGTACTGAGATCCTGTTGTAGGAGTATTTGATGAGAGGTTGTGCTGAGATCCTGTTGTAGGAGTATTTGATGAGAGGGTTGTACTGAGATCCTGTTGGAGTATTTGATGAGAGGGTAGTGCTGAGATCCTGTTGTAGGAGTATTTGATGAGAGGGTTGTGCTGAGATCCTGTTGTAGGAGTATTTGATGAGAGGGTAGTGCTCAGGCCCTCTTGTAGGAGTATTTGATAAGAGGGTGGTGCTGAGATCCTGTTGTAGGAGTATTTGATGAGAGGGTTGTGCTGAGATCCTTTTGTAGGAGTATTTGATGAGAGGGTAGTGCTCAGGCCCTCTTGTAGGAGTATTTGATGAGAGGGTAGTGCTCAGGCCCTCTTGTAGGAGTATTTGATGAGAGGGTGGTGCTGAGATCCTGTTGTAGGAGTATTTGATGAGAGGGTGGTGTTGAGATCCTGTTGTAGGAGTATTTGATGAGAGGGTGGTGCTGAGATCCTGTTGTAGGAGTATTTGATGAGAGGGTGGTGCTGAGATCCTGTTGTAGGAGTATTTGATGAGAGGGTGGTGTTGAGATCCTGTTGTAGGAGTATTTGATGAGAGGGTGGTGCTGAGATCCTGTTGTAGGAGTATTTGATGAGAGGGTGGTGCTGAGATCCTGTTGTAGGAGTATTTGATGAGAGGGTTGTGCTGAGATCCTGTTGTAGGAGTATTTGATGAGAGGGTGGTGTTGAGATCCTGTTGTAGGAGTATTTGATGAGAGGGTGGTGTTGAGATCCTGTTGTAGGAGTATTTGATGAGAGGGTGGTGTTGAGATCCTGTTGTAGGAGTATTTGATGAGAGGATGGTGTTGAGATCCTGTTGTAGGAGTATTTGATGAGAGGGTGGTGTTGAGATCCTGTTGTAGGAGTATTTGATGAGAGGATGGTGCTGAGATCCTGTTGTAGGAGTATTTGATGAGAGGGTTGTGCTGAGATCCTGTTGTAGGAGTATTTGATGAGAGGGTTGTGCTGAGATCCTGTTGTAGGAGTATTTGATGAGAGGGTAGTGCTCAGGCCCTCTTGTAGGAGTATTTGATGAGAGGGTAGTGCTCAGGCCCTCTTGTAGGAGTATTTGATGAGAGGGTGGTGCTGAGATCCTGTTGTAGGAGTATTTGATGAGAGGGTGGTGCTGAGATCCTGTTGTAGGAGTATTTGATGAGAGGGTTGTGCTGAGTTCCTGTTGTAGGAGTATTTGATGAGAGTGTAGTGCTCAGGCCCTCTTGTAGGAGTATTTGACGAGAGCGTGGTGCTGAGATCCTGTTGTAGGAGTATTTGATGAGAGCGTGGTGCTGAGATCCTGTTGTAGGAGTATTTGATGAGAGGGTGGTGCTGAGATCCTGTTGTCGGAGTATTTGATGAGAGGGTGGTGCTGAGATCCTGTTGTAGGAGTATTTGATGAAAGGGTAGTAGTGATTGAGGCCCTGTTGTCGGAGTATTTGATGAGAGGGTGGTGCTGAGATCCTGTTGTAGGAGTATTTGATGAGAGGGTGGTGCTGAGATCCTGTTGGAGTATTTGATGAGAGAGTGGTGCTGAGATCCTGTTGTAGGAGTATTTGATGAGAGGGTGGTGCTGAGATCCTGTTGTAGGAGTATTTGATGAGAGGGTGGTGCTGAGATCCTGCTGTAGGAGTATTTGATGAGAGGGTGGTGCTGAGATCCTGCTGTAGGAGTATTTGATGAGAGGGTGGTGCTGAGATCCTGCTGTAGGAGTATTTGATGAGAGGGTGGTGCTGAGATCCTGCTGTAGGAGTATTTGATGAGAGGGTGGTGCTGAGATCCTGCTGTAGGAGTATTTGATGAGAGGGTGGTGCTGAGATCCTGCTGTAGGAGTATTTAATGAGAGTGGTGCTGAGATCCTGCTGTAGGAGTATTTGATGAGAGGGTAGTGCTGAGATCCTGCTGTAGGAGTATTTGATGAGAGGGTGGTGCTGAGATCCTGCTGTAGGAGTATTTGATGAGAGGGTGGTGCTGAGATCCTGCTGTAGGAGTATTTGATGAGAGGGTGGTGCTGAGATCCTGCTGTAGGAGTATTTGATGAGAGGGTGGTGCTGAGATCCTGCTGTAGGAGTATTTGATGAGAGGGTGGTGCTCAGATCCTGCTGTAGGAGTATTTGATGAGAGGGTAGTTCTGAGGCTTCGTTTATTGGAGCATTTGATGAGGGTAGTGCTGAGACCATGGTGTCAGGGTATTTGATGAGAGGGTAGTTCTGCAATTCTGTTGTGGGAGTATTTGATGAGAGGGTAGTGCTGAGGCCATGTTGTAGGAGTATTTGATGAGAGGGTAGTGCTGAGGCCATGTTGTAGGAGTATTTGATGAGAGGGTGGTGCTGAGACCTTGGTGTCGGAGTATTTGATGAGAGGGTAGTGCTGAGGCCATGTTGGCGGAGTATTTGATGAGAGGGTAGTGCTGAGACCATGGTGTCAGGGTATTTGATGAGAGGGTAGTGCTGAGGCCATGTTGTTGGAGTATTTGATGAGAGGGTAGTGCTGAGGCCATGTTGTTGGAGTATTTGATGAGAGGGTAGTGCTGAGGCCATGTTGTAGGAGTATTTGATGAGAGGGTAGTGCTGAGGCCATGTTGTAGGAGTATTTGATGAGAGGGTAGTTCTGCAATCCTGTTGTGGGAGTATTTGATGAGAGGGTAGTGCTGAGGCCATGTTGTAGGAGTATTTGATGAGAGGGTAGTTCTGCAATCCTGTTGTGGGAGTATTTGATGAGCGGGTAGTGCTGAGGCCATGTTGTAGGAGTATTTGATGAGAGGGTAGTTCTGCAATCCTGTTGTGGGAGTATTTGATGAGAGGGTAGTGCTGAGGCCCTCTTGTAGGAGTATTTGATGAGAGGGTAGTGCTGAGACCATGGTGTCAGGGTATTTGATGAGAGGGTAGTTCAGCAATCCTGTTGTGGGAGTATTTGATGAGAGGGTAGTGCTGAGGCCATGTTGTTGGAGTATTTGATGAGAGGGTAGTGCTGAGGCCATGTTGGCGGAGTATTTGATGAGAGGGTAGTGCTGAGGCCATGTTGTAGGATTATTTGATGAGAGGGTAGTGCTGAGGCCATGTTGGCAGAGTATTTGATGAGAGGGTAGTGCTGAGACCATGGTGTTAGGGTATTTTATGAGAGGGTAGTGCTGAGACCTTGGTGTCGGAGTATTTGATGAGAGGGTAGTGCTAAGGCCATGTTGTGGGAGTATTTCATGAGAGGGTAGTTCTGCAATCCTGTTGTGGGAGTATTTGATGAGAGGGTAGTTCTGCAATCCTGTTGTGGGAGTATTTGATGAGAGGGTAGTGCTGAGGCCATGTTGGTGGAGTATTTGATGAGAGGGTAGTGCTGAGACATTGGTGTTCGAGTATTTGATGAGAGGGTAGTGCTGAGGCCATGTTGTAGGAGTATTTGATGAGAGGGTAGTGCTGAGACCTTGGTGTCGGAGTATTTGATGAGAGTGTAGTGCTGAGACCTTGGTGTCGGAGTATTTGATGAGAGGGTAGTGCTGAGACCTTGGTGTCGGGGTATTTGATGAGAGGGTAGTGCTGAGACCTTGGTGTCGGAGTATTTGATGAGAGGGTAGTGCTGAGACCTTGGTGTCGGGGTATTTGATGAGAAGGTAGTGCTGAGACCTTGGTGTCGGAGTATTTGATGAGAGGGTAGTGCTGAGACCTTGGTGTTGGAGTATTTGATGAGAGTGGTGCTGAGATCCTGCTGTAGGAGTATTTGATGAGAGTGGTGCTGAGATCCTGTTGTAGGAGTATTTGATGATAGGGTGGTGCTGAGATCCTGTTGTAGGAGTATTTGATGAGAGGGTGTTGCTGAGATCCAGTTGTAGGAGTATTTGATGATAGGGTGGTGCTGAGATCCTGTAGTAGGAGAATTTGATGAGAGGGTGGTGCTGAGATCCTGTTGTAGGAGTATTTGATGAGAGGGTGGTGCTGAGATCCTGTTGTAGGAGTATTTGATGAGAGGGTGGTGCTGAGATCCTGTTGTAGGAGTATTTGATGATAGGGTGGTGCTGAGATCCTGTTGTAGGAGTATTTGATGAGAGCGTGGTGCTGAGATCCTGTTGAAGGAGAATTTGATAAGAGGGTGGTGCTGAGATCCTGTTGTAGGAGTATTTGATGAGAGGGTGGTGCTCAGGCCCTCTTGTAGGAGTATTTGATGAGAGAGTGGTGCTGAGATCCAGTTGTAGGAGTATTTGATGAGAGCGTGGTGCTCAGGCCCTCCTGTAGGAGTATTTGATGAGAGGGTGGTGCTGAGATCCTGTTGTAGGAGTATTTGATGAGAGGGTGGTGTTGAGATCCTGTTGTAGGAGTATTTGATGAGACAGTGTTGCTGAGATCCAGTTGTAGGAGTATTTGATGAGAGAGTGGTGCTGAAATCCAGTTGTAGGAGTATTTGATGAGACAGTGGTGCTGAGATCCTGTTGTAGGAGTATTTGATGAGAGGGTGGTGTTGAGATCCTGTTGTAGGAGTATTTGATGAGACAGTGGTGCTGAGATCCAGTTGTAGGAGTATTTCATGAGAGGGTGGTGCTCAGGCCCTCTCGTCGGAGTATTTGATGAGAGGGTGGTGCTGAGATCCAGTTGTAGGAGTATTTGATGAGAGGGTTGTACTGAGATCCTGTTGTAGGAGTATTTGATGAGAGGTTGTGCTGAGATCCTGTTGTAGGAGTATTTGATGAGAGGGTTGTACTGAGATCCTGTTGTAGGAGTATTTGATGAGAGGGTAGTGCTGAGATCCTGTTGTAGGAGTATTTGATGAGAGGGTTGTGCTGAGATCCTGTTGTAGGAGTATTTGATGAGAGGGTAGTGCTCAGGCCCTCTTGTAGGAGTATTTGATAAGAGGGTGGTGCTGAGATCCTGTTGTAGGAGTATTTGATGAGAGGGTTGTGCTGAGATCCTTTTGTAGGAGTATTTGATGAGAGGGTAGTGCTCAGGCCCTCTTGTAGGAGTATTTGATGAGAGGGTAGTGCTGAGATCCTGTTGTAGGAGTATTTGATGAGAGGGTGGTGTTGAGATCCTGTTGTAGGAGTATTTGATGAGAGGGTGGTGCTGAGATCCTGTTGTAGGAGTATTTGATGAGAGGGTGGTGCTGAGATCCTGCTGTAGGAGTATTTGATGAGAGGGTGGTGCTGAGATCCTGCTGTAGGAGTATTTGATGAGAGGGTGGTGCTGAGATCCTGCTGTAGGAGTATTTAATGAGAGTGGTGCTGAGATCCTGCTGTAGGAGTATTTGATGAGAGGGTAGTGCTGAGATCCTGCTGTAGGAGTATTTGATGAGAGGGTGGTGCTGAGATCCTGCTGTAGGAGTATTTGATGAGAGGGTGGTGCTGAGATCCTGCTGTAGGAGTATTTGATGAGAGGGTGGTGCTGAGATCCTGCTGTAGGAGTATTTGATGAGAGGGTGGTGCTGAGATCCTGCTGTAGGAGTATTTGATGAGAGGGTGGTGCTGAGATCCTGCTGTAGGAGTATTTGATGAGAGGGTAGTTCTGAGGCTTCGTTTATTGGAGCATTTGATGAGGGTAGTGCTGAGACCATGGTGTCAGGGTATTTGATGAGAGGGTAGTTCTGCAATTCTGTTGTGGGAGTATTTGATGAGAGGGTAGTGCTGAGGCCATGTTGTAGGAGTATTTGATGAGAGGGTAGTGCTGAGGCCATGTTGTAGGAGTATTTGATGAGAGGGTGGTGCTGAGACCTTGGTGTCGGAGTATTTGATGAGAGGGTAGTGCTGAGGCCATGTTGGCGGAGTATTTGATGAGATGGTAGTGCTGAGACCATGGTGTCAGGGTATTTGATGAGAGGGTAGTGCTGAGGCCATGTTGTTGGAGTATTTGATGAGAGGGTAGTGCTGAGGCCATGTTGTTGGAGTATTTGATGAGAGGGTAGTGCTGAGGCCATGTTGTAGGAGTATTTGATGAGAGGGTAGTGCTGAGGCCATGTTGTAGGAGTATTTGATGAGAGGGTAGTTCTGCAATCCTGTTGTGGGAGTATTTGATGAGAGGGTAGTGCTGAGGCCATGTTGTAGGAGTATTTGATGAGAGGGTAGTTCTGCAATCCTGTTGTGGGAGTATTTGATGAGCGGGTAGTGCTGAGGCCATGTTGTAGGAGTATTTGATGAGAGGGTAGTTCTGCAATCCTGTTGTGGGAGTATTTGATGAGAGGGTAGTGCTGAGGCCCTCTTGTAGGAGTATTTGATGAGAGGGTAGTGCTGAGACCATGGTGTCAGGGTATTTGATGAGAGGGTAGTTCTGCAATCCTGTTGTGGGAGTATTTGATGAGAGGGTAGTGCTGAGGCCATGTTGGTGGAGTATTTGATGAGAGGGTAGTGCTGAGACATTGGTGTTCGAGTATTTGATGAGAGGGTAGTGCTGAGGCCATGTTGTAGGAGTATTTGATGAGAGGGTAGTGCTGAGACCTTGGTGTCGGAGTATTTGATGAGAGTGTAGTGCTGAGACCTTGGTGTCGGAGTATTTGATGAGAGGGTAGTGCTGAGACCTTGGTGTCGGGGTATTTGATGAGAGGGTAGTGCTGAGACCTTGGTGTCGGAGTATTTGATGAGAGGGTAGTGCTGAGACCTTGATGTCGGGGTATTTGATGAGAAGGTAGTGCTGAGACCTTGGTGTCGGAGTATTTGATGAGAGGGTAGTGCTGAGACCTTGGTGTTGGAGTATTTGATGAGAGTGGTGCTGAGATCCTGCTGTAGGAGTATTTGATGAGAGTGGTGCTGAGATCCTGTTGTAGGAGTATTTGATGATAGGGTGGGGCTGAGATCCTGTTGTAGGAGTATTTGATGAGAGCGTGGTGCTGAGATCCTGTTGAAGGAGAATTTGATAAGAGGGTGGTGCTGAGATCCTGTTGTAGGAGTATTTGATGAGAGGGTGGTGCTCAGGCCCTCTTGTAGGAGTATTTGATGAGAGAGTGGTGCTGAGATCCAGTTGTAGGAGTATTTGATGAGAGCGTGGTGCTCAGGCCCTCCTGTAGGAGTATTTGATGAGAGGGTGGTGCTGAGATCCTGTTGTAGGAGTATTTGATGAGAGGGTGGTGTTGAGATCCTGTTGTAGGAGTATTTGATGAGACAGTGGTGCTGAGATCCAGTTGTAGGAGTATTTGATGAGAGAGTGGTGCTGAAATCCAGTTGTAGGAGTATTTGATGAGACAGTGGTGCTGAGATCCTGTTGTAGGAGTATTTGATGAGAGGGTGGTGTTGAGATCCTGTTGTAGGAGTATTTGATGAGACAGTGGTGCTGAGATCCAGTTGTAGGAGTATTTCATGAGAGGGTGGTGCTCAGGCCCTCTCGTCGGAGTATTTGATGAGAGGGTGGTGCTGAGATCCAGTTGTAGGAGTATTTGATGAGAGGGTTGTACTGAGATCCTGTTGTAGGAGTATTTGATGAGAGGTTGTGCTGAGATCCTGTTGTAGGAGTATTTGATGAGAGGGTTGTACTGAGATCCTGTTGTAGGAGTATTTGATGAGAGGGTAGTGCTGAGATCCTGTTGTAGGAGTATTTGATGAGAGGGTTGTGCTGAGATCCTGTTGTAGGAGTATTTGATGAGAGGGTAGTGCTCAGGCCCTCTTGCAGGAGTATTTGATAAGAGGGTGGTGCTGAGATCCTGTTGTAGGAGTATTTGATGAGAGGGTTGTGCTGAGATCCTTTTGTAGGAGTATTTGATGAGAGGGTAGTGCTCAGGCCCTCTTGTAGGAGTATTTGATGAGAGGGTAGTGCTGAGATCCTGTTGTAGGAGTATTTGATGAGAGGGTGGTGTTGAGATCCTGTTGTAGGAGTATTTGATGAGAGGGTGGTGCTGAGATCCTGTTGTAGGAGTATTTGATGAGAGGGTGGTGCTGAGATCCTGCTGTAGGAGTATTTGATGAGAGGGTGGTGCTGAGATCCTGCTGTAGGAGTATTTGATGAGAGGGTGGTGCTGAGATCCTGCTGTAGGAGTATTTAATGAGAGTGGTGCTGAGATCCTGCTGTAGGAGTATTTGATGAGAGGGTAGTGCTGAGATCCTGCTGTAGGAGTATTTGATGAGAGGGTGGTGCTGAGATCCTGCTGTAGGAGTATTTGATGAGAGGGTGGTGCTGAGATCCTGCTGTAGGAGTATTTGATGAGAGGGTGGTGCTGAGATCCTGCTGTAGGAGTATTTGATGAGAGGGTGGTGCTGAGATCCTGCTGTAGGAGTATTTGATGAGAGGGTAGTTCTGAGGCTTCGTTTATTGGAGCATTTGATGAGGGTAGTGCTGAGACCATGGTGTCAGGGTATTTGATGAGAGGGTAGTTCTGCAATTCTGTTGTGGGAGTATTTGATGAGAGGGTAGTGCTGAGGCCATGTTGTAGGAGTATTTGATGAGAGGGTAGTGCTGAGGCCATGTTGTAGGAGTATTTGATGAGAGGGTGGTGCTGAGACCTTGGTGTCGGAGTATTTGATGAGAGGGTAGTGCTGAGGCCATGTTGGCGGAGTATTTGATGAGATGGTAGTGCTGAGACCATGGTGTCAGGGTATTTGATGAGAGGGTAGTGCTGAGGCCATGTTGTTGGAGTATTTGATGAGAGGGTAGTGCTGAGGCCATGTTGTTGGAGTATTTGATGAGAGGGTAGTGCTGAGGCCATGTTGTAGGAGTATTTGATGAGAGGGTAGTGCTGAGGCCATGTTGTAGGAGTATTTGATGAGAGGGTAGTTCTGCAATCCTGTTGTGGGAGTATTTGATGAGAGGGTAGTGCTGAGGCCATGTTGTAGGAGTATTTGATGAGAGGGTAGTTCTGCAATCCTGTTGTGGGAGTATTTGATGAGCGGGTAGTGCTGAGGCCATGTTGTAGGAGTATTTGATGAGAGGGTAGTTCTGCAATCCTGTTGTGGGAGTATTTGATGAGAGGGTAGTGCTGAGGCCCTCTTGTAGGAGTATTTGATGAGAGGGTAGTGCTGAGACCATGGTGTCAGGGTATTTGATGAGAGGGTAGTTCAGCAATCCTGTTGTGGGAGTATTTGATGAGAGGGTAGTGCTGAGGCCATGTTGTTGGAGTATTTGATGAGAGGGTAGTGCTGAGGCCATGTTGGCGGAGTATTTGATGAGAGGGTAGTGCTGAGGCCATGTTGTAGGAGTATTTGATGAGAGGGTAGTGCTGAGGCCATGTTGGCAGAGTATTTGATGAGAGGGTAGTGCTGAGACCATGGTGTTAGGGTATTTGATGAGAGGGTAGTGCTGAGGCCTTGGTGTTCGAGTATTTGATGAGAGGGTAGTGCTGAGACCTTGGTGTCGGAGTATTTGATGAGAGGGTAGTGCTGAGACCTTGGTGTCGGAGTATTTGATGAGAGGGTAGTGCTGAGGCCATGTTGTGGGAGTATTTAATGAGAGGGTAGTTCTGCAATCCTGTTGTGGGAGTATTTGATGAGAGGGTAGTTCTGCAATCCTGTTGTGGGAGTATTTGATGAGAGGGTAGTGCTGAGGCCATGTTGGTGGAGTATTTGATGAGAGGGTAGTGCTGAGACATTGGTGTTCGAGTATTTGATGAGAGGGTAGTGCTGAGGCCATGTTGTAGGAGTATTTGATGAGAGGGTAGTGCTGAGACCTTGGTGTCGGAGTATTTGATGAGAGTGTAGTGCTGAGACCTTGGTGTCGGAGTATTTGATGAGAGGGTAGTGCTGAGACCTTGGTGTCGGGGTATTTGATGAGAGGGTAGTGCTGAGACCTTGGTGTCGGAGTATTTGATGAGAGGGTAGTGCTGAGACCTTGGTGTCGGGGTATTTGATGAGAAGGTAGTGCTGAGACCTTGGTGTCGGAGTATTTGATGAGAGGGTAGTGCTGAGACCTTGGTGTCGGAGTATTTGATGAGAGTGGTGCTGAGATCCTGTTGTAGGAGTATTTGATAATAGGGTGGTGCTGAGATCCTGTTGTAGGAGTATTTGATGAGAGGATGTTGCTGAGATCCTGTTGTAGGAGTATTTGATGATAGGGTGGTGCTGAGATCCTGTAGTAGGAGAATTTGATGAGAGGGTGGTGCTGAGATCCTGTTGTAGGAGTATTTGATGAGAGGGTGGTGCTGAGATCCTGTTGTAGGAGTATTTGATGAGAGGGTGGTGCTGAGATCCTGTTGTAGGAGTATTTGATGATAGGGTGGTGCTGAGATCCTGTTGTAGGAGTATTTGATGAGAGCGTGGTGCTGAGATCCTGTTGAAGGAGAATTTGATGAGAGGGTGGTGCTGAGATCCTGTTGTAGGAGTATTTGATGAGAGGGTGGTGCTCAGGCCCTCTTGTAGGAGTATTTGATGAGAGAGTGGTGCTGAGATCCAGTTGTAGGAGTATTTGATGAGAGGGTGGTGCTCAGGCCCTCCTGTAGGAGTATTTGATGAGAGGGTGGTGCTGAGATCCTGTTGTAGGAGTATTTGATGAGAGGGTGGTGTTGAGATCCTGTTGTAGGAGTATTTGATGAGACAGTGGTGCTGAGATCCAGTTGTAGGAGTATTTGATGAGAGAGTGGTGCTGAAATCCAGTTGTAGGAGTATTTGATGAGAGGGTGGTGTTGAGATCCTGTTGTAGGAGTATTTGATGAGACAGTGGTGCTGAGATCCAGATGTAGGAGTATTTGATGAGAGAGTGGTGCTGAGATCCTGTTGTAGGAGTATTTGATGAGAGGGTGGTGTTGAGATCCTGTTGTAGGAGTATTTGATGAGACAGTGGTGCTGAGATCCAGATGTAGGAGTATTTGATGAGAGGGTGGTGTTGAGATCCTGTTGTAGGAGTATTTGATGAGACAGTGGTGCTGAGATCCAGTTGTAGGAGTATTTGATGAGAGAGTGGTGCTGAAATCCAGTTGTAGGAGTATTTGATGAGACAGTGGTGCTGAGATCCTGTTGTAGGAGTATTTGATGAGAGGGTGGTGTTGAGATCCTGTTGTAGGAGTATTTGATGAGACAGTGGTGCTGAGATCCAGTTGTAGGAGTATTTCATGAGAGGGTGGTGCTCAGGCCCTCTCGTCGGAGTATTTGATGAGAGGGTGGTGCTGAGATCCAGTTGTAGGAGTATTTGATGAGAGGGTTGTACTGAGATCCTGTTGTAGGAGTATTTGATGAGAGGTTGTGCTGAGATCCTGTTGTAGGAGTATTTGATGAGAGGGTTGTACTGAGATCCTGTTGGAGTATTTGATGAGAGGGTAGTGCTGAGATCCTGTTGTAGGAGTATTTGATGAGAGGGTTGTGCTGAGATCCTGTTGTAGGAGTATTTGATGAGAGGGTAGTGCTCAGGCGCTCTTGTAGGAGTATTTGATAAGAGGGTGGTGCTGAGATCCTGTTGTAGGAGTATTTGATGAGAGGGTTGTGCTGAGATCCTTTTGTAGGAGTATTTGATGAGAGGGTAGTGCTCAGGCCCTCTTGTAGGAGTATTTGATGAGAGGGTAGTGCTCAGGCCCTCTTGTAGGAGTATTTGATGAGAGGGTGGTGCTGAGATCCTGTTGTAGGAGTATTTGATGAGAGGGTGGTGTTGAGATCCTGTTGTAGGAGTATTTGATGAGAGGGTGGTGCTGAGATCCTGTTGTAGGAGTATTTGATGAGAGGGTGGTGCTGAGATCCTGTTGTAGGAGTATTTGATGAGAGGGTGGTGTTGAGATCCTGTTGTAGTATTTGATGAGAGGGTGGTGCTGAGATCCTGTTGTAGGAGTATTTGATGAGAGGGTGGTGCTGAGATCCTGCTGTAGGAGTATTTGATGAGAGGGTTGTGCTGAGATCCTGTTGTAGGAGTATTTGATGAGAGGGTGGTGTTGAGATCCTGTTGTAGGAGTATTTGATGAGAGGGTGGTGTTGAGATCCTGTTGTAGGAGTATTTGATGAGAGGGTGGTGTTGAGATCCTGTTGTAGGAGTATTTGATGAGAGGATGGTGTTGAGATCCTGTTGTAGGAGTATTTGATGAGAGGGTGGTGTTGAGATCCTGTTGTAGGAGTATTTGATGAGAGGATGGTGCTGAGATCCTGTTGTAGGAGTATTTGATGAGAGGGTTGTGCTGAGATCCTGTTGTAGGAGTATTTGATGAGAGGGTTGTGCTGAGATCCTGTTGTAGGAGTATTTGATGAGAGGGTAGTGCTCAGGCCCTCTTGTAGGAGTATTTGATGAGAGGGTAGTGCTCAGGCCCTCTTGTAGGAGTATTTGATGAGAGGGTGGTGCTGAGATCCTGTTGTAGGAGTATTTGATGAGAGGGTGGTGCTGAGATCCTGTTGTAGGAGTATTTGATGAGAGGGTTGTGCTGAGTTCCTGTTGTAGGAGTATTTGATGAGAGTGTAGTGCTCAGGCCCTCTTGTAGGAGTATTTGATGAGAGGGTGGTGCTGAGATCCTGTTGTCGGAGTATTTGATGAGAGGGTGGTGTTGAGATCCTGTTGTAGGAGTATTTGATGAGAGGGTGGTGCTGAGATCCTGTTGTAGGAGTATTTGATGAGAGGGTGGTGCTGAGATCCTGTTGTAGGAGTATTTGATGAGAGGGTGGTGTTGAGATCCTGTTGTAGGAGTATTTGATGAGAGTGTGGTGTTGAGATCCTGTTGTAGGAGTATTTGATGAGAGGGTGGTGTTGAGATCCTGTTGTAGGAGTATTTGATGAGAGGGTGGTGTTGAGATCCTGTTGTAGGAGTATTTGATGAGAGGGTGGTGCTGAGATCCTGTTGTAGGAGTATTTGATGAGAGGGTGGTGCTGAGATCCTGTTGTCGGAGTATTTGATGAGAGGGTAGTGCTGAGATCCTGTTGTAGGAGTATTTGATGAGAGGGTGGTGTTGAGATCCTGTTGTAGGAGTATTTGATGAGAGGGTGGTGCTGAGATCCTGTTGTAGGAGTATTTGATGAGAGGGTGGTGCTGAGATCCTGTTGTAGGAGTATTTGATGAGAGGGTGGTGCTGAGATCCTGTTGTAGGAGTATTTGATGAGAGGGTGGTGCTGAGATCCTGTTGTAGGAGTATTTGATGAGAGGATGGTGTTGAGATCCTGTTGTAGGAGTATTTGATGAGAGGGTGGTGTTGAGATCCTGTTGTAGGAGTATTTGATGAGAGGATGGTGCTGAGATCCTGTTGTAGGAGTATTTGATGAGAGGGTTGTGCTGAGATCCTGTTGTAGGAGTATTTGATGAGAGGGTTGTGCTGAGATCCTGTTGTAGGAGTATTTGATGAGAGTGTAGTGCTCAGGCCCTCTTGTAGGAGTATTTGATGAGAGGGTAGTGCTTAGGCCCTCTTGTAGGAGTATTTGATGAGAGGGTGGTGCTGAGATCCTGTTGTAGGAGTATTTGATGAGAGGGTGGTGCTGAGATCCTGTTGTAGGAGTATTTGATGAGAGGGTGGTGCTGAGATCCTGTTGTAGGAGTATTTGATGAGAGGGTGGTGCTGAGATCCTGTTGTAGGAGTATTTGATGAGAGTGTGGTGTTGAGATCCTGTTGTAGGAGTATTTGATGAGAGGGTGGTGTTGAGATCCTGTTGTAGGAGTATTTGATGAGAGGGTGGTGTTGAGATCCTGTTGTAGTAGTATTTGATGAGAGGGTGGTGCTGAGATCCTGTTGTAGGAGTATTTGATGAGAGGGTGGTGTTGAGATCCTGTTGTAGGAGTATTTGATGAGAGGGTGGTGTTGAGATCCTGTTGTAGGAGCATTTTATGAGAGGGTAGTGCTGAGGCCCTGTTGTAGGAGTATTTGATGAGAGGGTGGTGCTGAGATCCAGTTGTAGGAGTATTTCATGAGAGGGTGG
This sequence comes from Myxine glutinosa, assembly GCF_964187855.1. Taxonomy (NCBI): domain Eukaryota; kingdom Metazoa; phylum Chordata; class Myxini; order Myxiniformes; family Myxinidae; genus Myxine; species Myxine glutinosa. Next base: position 27,468,355 of record NC_136265.1, read on the forward strand.
TGCTCAGGCCCTCTCGTCGGAGTATTTGATGAGAGGGTGGTGCTGAGATCCAGTTGTAGGAGTATTTGATGAGAGGGTTGTACTGAGATCCTGTTGTAGGAGTATTTGATGAGAGGTTGTGCTGAGATCCTGTTGTAGGAGTATTTGATGAGAGGGTTGTACTGAGATCCTGTTGTAGGAGTATTTGATGAGAGGGTAGTGCTGAGATCCTGTTGTAGGAGTATTTGATGAGAGGGTTGTGCTGAGATCCTGTTGTAGGAGTATTTGATGAGAGGGTAGTGCTCAGGCCCTCTTGTAGGAGTATTTGATAAGAGGGTGGTGCTGAGATCCTGTTGTAGGAGTATTTGATGAGAGGGTTGTGCTGAGATCCTTTTGTAGGAGTATTTGATGAGAGGGTAGTGCTCAGGCCCTCTTGTAGGAGTATTTGATGAGAGGGTAGTGCTGAGATCCTGTTGTAGGAGTATTTGATGAGAGGGTGGTGTTGAGATCCTGTTGTAGGAGTATTTGATGAGAGGGTGGTGCTGAGATCCTGTTGTAGGAGTATTTGATGAGAGGGTGGTGCTGAGATCCTGCTGTAGGAGTATTTGATGAGAGGGTGGTGCTGAGATCCTGCTGTAGGAGTATTTGATGAGAGGGTGGTGCTGAGATCCTGCTGTAGGAGTATTTAATGAGAGTGGTGCTGAGATCCTGCTGTAGGAGTATTTGATGAGAGGGTAGTGCTGAGATCCTGCTGTAGGAGTATTTGATGAGAGGGTGGTGCTGAGATCCTGCTGTAGGAGTATTTGATGAGAGGGTGGTGCTGAGATCCTGCTGTAGGAGTATTTGATGAGAGGGTGGTGCTGAGATCCTGCTGTAGGAGTATTTGATGAGAGGGTGGTGCTGAGATCCTGCTGTAGGAGTATTTGATGAGAGGGTGGTGCTGAGATCCTGCTGTAGGAGTATTTGATGAGAAGGTAGTTCTGAGGCTTCGTTTATTGGAGCATTTGATGAGGGTAGTGCTGAGACCATGGTGTCAGGGTATTTGATGAGAAGGTAGTTCTGCAATTCTGTTGTGGGAGTATTTGATGAGAGGGTAGTGCTGAGGCCATGTTGTAGGAGTATTTGATGAGAGGGTAGTGCTGAGGCCATGTTGTAGGAGTATTTGATGAGAGGGTGGTGCTGAGACCTTGGTGTCGGAGTATTTGATGAGAGGGTAGTGCTGAGGCCATGTTGGCGGAGTATTTGATGAGATGGTAGTGCTGAGACCATGGTGTCAGGGTATTTGATGAGAGGGTAGTGCTGAGGCCATGTTGTTGGAGTATTTGATGAGAGGGTAGTGCTGAGGCCATGTTGTTGGAGTATTTGATGAGAGGGTAGTGCTGAGGCCATGTTGTAGGAGTATTTGATGAGAGGGTAGTGCTGAGGCCATGTTGTAGGAGTATTTGATGAGAGGGTAGTTCTGCAATCCTGTTGTGGGAGTATTTGATGAGAGGGTAGTGCTGAGGCCATGTTGTAGGAGTATTTGATGAGAGGGTAGTTCTGCAATCCTGTTGTGGGAGTATTTGATGAGCGGGTAGTGCTGAGGCCATGTTGTAGGAGTATTTGATGAGAGGGTAGTTCTGCAATCCTGTTGTGGGAGTATTTGATGAGAGGGTAGTGCTGAGGCCCTCTTGTAGGAGTATTTGATGAGAGGGTAGTGCTGAGACCATGGTGTCAGGGTATTTGATGAGAGGGTAGTTCAGCAATCCTGTTGTGGGAGTATTTGATGAGAGGGTAGTGCTGAGGCCATGTTGTTGGAGTATTTGATGAGAGGGTAGTGCTGAGGCCATGTTGGCGGAGTATTTGATGAGAGGGTAGTGCTGAGGCCATGTTGTAGGAGTATTTGATGAGAGGGTAGTGCTGAGGCCATGTTGGCAGAGTATTTGATGAGAGGGTAGTGCTGAGACCATGGTGTTAGGGTATTTGATGAGAGGGTAGTGCTGAGACCTTGGTGTTCGAGTATTTGATGAGAGGGTAGTGCTGAGACCTTGGTGTCGGAGTATTTGATGAGAGGGTAGTGCTGAGACCTTGGTGTCGGAGTATTTGATGAGAGGGTAGTGCTGAGGCCATGTTGTGGGAGTATTTCATGAGAGGGTAGTTCTGCAATCCTGTTGTGGGAGTATTTGATGAGAGGGTAGTTCTGCAATCCTGTTGTGGGAGTATTTGATGAGAGGGTAGTGCTGAGGCCATGTTGGTGGAGTATTTGATGAGAGGGTAGTGCTGAGACATTGGTGTTCGAGTATTTGATGAGAGGGTAGTGCTGAGGCCATGTTGTAGGAGTATTTGATGAGAGGGTAGTGCTGAGACCTTGGTGTCGGAGTATTTGATGAGAGTTAGTGCTGAGACCTTGGTGTCGGAGTATTTGATGAGAGGGTAGTGCTGAGACCTTGGTGTCGGGGTATTTGATGAGAGGGTAGTGCTGAGACCTTGGTGTCGGAGTATTTGATGAGAGGGTAGTGCTGAGACCTTGGTGTCGGGGTATTTGATGAGAAGGTAGTGCTGAGACCTTGGTGTCGGAGTATTTGATGAGAGGGTAGTGCTGAGACCTTGGTGTCGGAGTATTTGATGAGAGTGGTGCTGAGATCCTGTTGTAGGAGTATTTGATAATAGGGTGGTGCTGAGATCCTGTTGTAGGAGTATTTGATGAGAGGGTGTTGCTGAGATCCTGTTGTAGGAGTATTTGATGATAGGGTGGTGCTGAGATCCTGTAGTAGGAGAATTTGATGAGAGGGTGGTGCTGAGATCCTGTTGTAGGAGTATTTGATGAGAGGGTGGTGCTGAGATCCTGTTGTAGGAGTATTTGATGAGAGGGTGGTGCTGAGATCCTGTTGTAGGAGTATTTGATGATAGGGTGGTGCTGAGATCCTGTTGTAGGAGTATTTGATGAGAGCGTGGTGCTGAGATCCTGTTGAAGGAGAATTTGATGAGAGGGTGGTGCTGAGATCCTGTTGTAGGAGTATTTGATGAGAGGGTGGTGCTCAGGCCCTCTTGTAGGAGTATTTGATGAGAGAGTGGTGCTGAGATCCAGTTGTAGGAGTATTTGATGAGAGGGTGGTGCTCAGGCCCTCCTGTAGGAGTATTTGATGAGAGGGTGGTGCTGAGATCCTGTTGTAGGAGTATTTGATGAGAGGGTGGTGTTGAGATCCTGTTGTAGGAGTATTTGATGAGACAGTGGTGCTGAGATCCAGTTGTAGGAGTATTTGATGAGAGAGTGGTGCTGAAATCCAGTTGTAGGAGTATTTGATGAGAGGGTGGTGCTGAGATCCTGTTGTAGGAGTATTTGATGAGAGGGTGGTGTTGAGATCCTGTTGTAGGAGTATTTGATGAGACAGTGGTGCTGAGATCCAGTTGTAGGAGTATTTGATGAGAGGGTGGTGTTGAGATCCTGTTGTAGGAGTATTTGATGAGACAGTGGTGCTGAGATCCAGTTGTAGGAGTATTTGATGAGAGAGTGGTGCTGAAATCCAGTTGTAGGAGTATTTGATGAGACAGTGGTGCTGAGATCCTGTTGTAGGAGTATTTGATGAGAGGGTGGTGTTGAGATCCTGTTGTAGGAGTATTTGATGAGACAGTGGTGCTGAGATCCAGTTGTAGGAGTATTTCATGAGAGGGTGGTGCTCAGGCCCTCTCGTCGGAGTATTTGATGAGAGGGTGGTGCTGAGATCCAGTTGTAGGAGTATTTGATGAGAGGGTTGTACTGAGATCCTGTTGTAGGAGTATTTGATGAGAGGTTGTGCTGAGATCCTGTTGTAGGAGTATTTGATGAGAGGGTTGTACTGAGATCCTGTTGGAGTATTTGATGAGAGGGTAGTGCTGAGATCCTGTTGTAGGAGTATTTGATGAGAGGGTTGTGCTGAGATCCTGTTGTAGGAGTATTTGATGAGAGGGTAGTGCTCAGGCCCTCTTGTAGGAGTATTTGATAAGAGGGTGGTGCTGAGATCCTGTTGTAGGAGTATTTGATGAGAGGGTTGTGCTGAGATCCTTTTGTAGGAGTATTTGATGAGAGGGTAGTGCTCAGGCCCTCTTGTAGGAGTATTTGATGAGAGGGTAGTGCTCAGGCCCTCTTGTAGGAGTATTTGATGAGAGGGTGGTGCTGAGATCCTGTTGTAGGAGTATTTGATGAGAGGGTGGTGTTGAGATCCTGTTGTAGGAGTATTTGATGAGAGGGTGGTGCTGAGATCCTGTTGTAGGAGTATTTGATGAGAGGGTGGTGCTGAGATCCTGTTGTAGGAGTATTTGATGAGAGGGTGGTGTTGAGATCCTGTTGTAGTATTTGATGAGAGGGTGGTGCTGAGATCCTGTTGTAGGAGTATTTGATGAGAGGGTGGTGCTGAGATCCTGCTGTAGGAGTATTTGATGAGAGGGTTGTGCTGAGATCCTGTTGTAGGAGTATTTGATGAGAGGGTGGTGTTGAGATCCTGTTGTAGGAGTATTTGATGAGAGGGTGGTGTTGAGATCCTGTTGTAGGAGTATTTGATGAGAGGGTGGTGTTGAGATCCTGTTGTAGGAGTATTTGATGAGAGGATGGTGTTGAGATCCTGTTGTAGGAGTATTTGATGAGAGGATGGTGCTGAGATCCTGTTGTAGGAGTATTTGATGAGAGGGTTGTGCTGAGATCCTGTTGTAGGAGTATTTGATGAGAGGGTTGTGCTGAGATCCTGTTGTAGGAGTATTTGATGAGAGGGTAGTGCTCAGGCCCTCTTGTAGGAGTATTTGATGAGAGGGTAGTGCTCAGGCCCTCTTGTAGGAGTATTTGATGAGAGTGTAGTGCTCAGGCCCTCTTGTAGGAGTATTTGATGAGAGGGTGGTGCTGAGATCCTGTTGTCGGAGTATTTGATGAGAGGGTGGTGTTGAGATCCTGTTGTAGGAGTATTTGATGAGAGGGTGGTGCTGAGATCCTGTTGTAGGAGTATTTGATGAGAGGGTGGTGCTGAGATCCTGTTGTAGGAGTATTTGATGAGAGGGTGGTGTTGAGATCCTGTTGTAGGAGTATTTGATGAGAGTGTGGTGTTGAGATCCTGTTGTAGGAGTATTTGATGAGAGGGTGGTGTTGAGATCCTGTTGTAGGAGTATTTGATGAGAGGGTGGTGTTGAGATCCTGTTGTAGGAGTATTTGATGAGAGGGTGGTGCTGAGATCCTGTTGTAGGAGTATTTGATGAGAGGGTGGTGCTGAGATCCTGTTGTCGGAGTATTTGATGAGAGGGTAGTGCTGAGATCCTGTTGTAGGAGTATTTGATGAGAGGGTGGTGTTGAGATCCTGTTGTAGGAGTATTTGATGAGAGGGTGGTGCTGAGATCCTGTTGTAGGAGTATTTGATGAGAGGGTGGTGCTGAGATCCTGTTGTAGGAGTATTTGATGAGAGGGTGGTGCTGAGATCCTGTTGTAGGAGTATTTGATGAGAGGGTGGTGCTGAGATCCTGTTGTAGGAGTATTTGATGAGAGGGTTGTGCTGAGATCCTGTTGTAGGAGTATTTGATGAGAGGGTTGTGCTGAGATCCTGTTGTAGGAGTATTTGATGAGAGTGTAGTGCTCAGGCCCTCTTGTAGGAGTATTTGATGAGAGGGTAGTGCTTAGGCCCTCTTGTAGGAGTATTTGATGAGAGGGTGGTGCTGAGATCCTGTTGTAGGAGTATTTGATGAGAGGGTTGTGCTGAGATCCTGTTGTAGGAGTATTTGATGAGAGTGTAGTGCTCAGGCCCTCTTGTCGGAGTATTTGATGAGAGGGTAGTGCTTAGGCTCTCTTGTAGGAGTATTTGATGAGAGGGTGGTGCTGAGATCCTGTTGTAGGAGTATTTGATGAGAGGGTGGTGCTGAGATCCTGTTGTAGGAGTATTTGATGAGAGGGTGGTGCTGAGATCCTGTTGTAGGAGTATTTGATGAGAGGGTGGTGCTGAGATCCTGTTGTAGGAGTATTTGATGAGAGGGTGGTGTTGAGATCCTGTTGTAGGAGTATTTGATGAGAGTGTGGTGTTGAGATCCTGTTGTAGGAGTATTTGATGAGAGGGTGGTGTTGAGATCCTGTTGTAGGAGTATTTGATGAGAGGGTGGTGTTGAGATCCTGTTGTAGTAGTATTTGATGAGAGGGTGGTGCTGAGATCCTGTTGTAGGAGTATTTGATGAGAGGGTGGTGTTGAGATCCTGTTGTAGGAGTATTTGATGAGAGGGTGGTGTTGAGATCCTGTTGTAGGAGCATTTTATGAGAGGGTAGTGCTGAGGCCCTGTTGTAGGAGTATTTGATGAGAGGGTGGTGCTTCCTTTTTTCATCAGCAGCACATAAATGGGTTGGCATCATTTGCCAGGGGGATGGAGGGGTGGCAGCTGTGCCACTGATGCAGTGCCCCCTGAAAGTCAGAACAGGAATTTGTAATTTGTTCCTGGTGCCGGCTATGGCTCACCTCCTCTTTGCAAAGGACACTATGGGCTATTTAATGTTCACCAGATAATGGCACCACAGGGGACGTTCCCAGGTTGACGTCCATCCGAGGGATGGCGCACACATGGATAAATCACCCAGCCTGTTAAACACCGGAATGACAGTTTATAGCTGGGTCGGGATTCAAACCCAGGCTCGACAGCTCAGAAGCGAGTATGCATATCTCTAGGCTATCCTGCCAGGCTGAGGCCTCGTTTATATCGAAGTATTTAATGAGAGGGAAGTCCTGAGGCCTCGTTTATGTCAGAGTAATAGCAGATAACCTGGTTCCACCGGCGATTGTAACGGAATTAGTTTGCAATAGAGTGTGGAATATTTAGAGTTTGACAGGAATGTCCTTTGACATCATAATTGCAGGGACCTGTGGAAATTCCTCAGGTATTTTGGATCTTTTGCATCTGTAAGTTTTTTTTTTGTTTTTTTTGTACACGAGATCGAGGCTCAGGTCAGGGCTAACATTGATCACAAAAAGACAAACGGACACGTAAAACATAAGATAAAGGGAGCGGGAGACAAGATGGGGAGAGAGGGGGAAGCACACAAGTACAATATTTGAGAGCAGGAACATCGGGAGATCTGTGGAAGGGAGAGGGCATGGGGAGATGAGGCATGGGAAGGCGGGGGGGGGGGAGGTGGGAGAGGTAAAAAACATATGAACACTGCAAGGACTTCCAGGAAACAAGTTGGAATTTCAAAAAAAGTGTATCTGGGGTGAATTAACGGGGGTAGAAAAGATCAAGGTTTTGGATGGGGGAAGATAAGAGATGGTGGTGAACAGCTGTTTTAAAGACCTGGAGGGAGGAGTGGGATTGAAGGGAGTGGGGGAGTTTGTTCCAGAGGCGGGAGAAAAGAGGAATGAAGGAGTGAAGGTGAGCAGAGAGCCGAGATTTCGGCAGTTTAACCATAAGAGGGTTGCAGGCAGATCTTGTGCGACCTGTAGGAATATTTGGGGGACAGAGCACAGAGAGAGCTGGGGGGGGGGGGGCAAGGCCAGAGAGGAGTCGGTAGAAGACAAAGACCACCAACCTGCCTGCGGTGAGTGAGTGAAAGGCCCTCGCCGTTCGCTTCATCGCTGGAGATTCGAATGATTCTGAAAGCTTTGGTTTCAACAGCGTGAAGACGAGCTAGGTGAGGAGCACCAGTCCAGAGGGGAGAACAGTATTTCATTGAGAAAGGTTGTTGGGGTCTAAAGGGTATTTTGGATCTTTGGGGTCTTTTGGGTACTATTTTTGTCTTTTTGATCTTCGGAGTAGTTTGAGTCTTTGGGGTATTTTGGGTGTTCGGGGTATTTAGGGGTCTTCAGGATCTTTTGAATCTTCCGGGGTTTTTTTGGCATTTAAGGGTCTTTGGCGTATTTTGGGACTTTGGGTTATTTTGCGTCTTCAAAGCCCTTGGGTCTTTTAGATCCTTTGGATCTTTTGCATCCATGGGGTCTTTTGGCTCTTTTGGGTCCTCGGGATCTTTTGGGTCTTTTCGGATCTTCAGGGTCTTTTGGATCCTCGGGGTCTTCAGCATCTTTTGTGTGTTTGTGCTATTTTGGGTCTTCAGAATATTTTGGGTATTTTAGGCCTTCTGGGTATTTTACGTCGACTGGGTCTTTTGAGTCCTTATGGTATTTTGGGTTTTCTGGATCTTCATGGTCTTAGACGTCTTTGCGGGGTCTTCAAAGGTCTAAGGGGCCTCAGCAGTCTAAAGGGTCGAAAGGTACATTCCAGTAGGACAAAATTAATAGGCATACATAATTAATAGACAGGGTGCAACTGACGTTCAAACAGTACATAATTAATGGAAATATAGTCACATGGCTAAACGAACGGATGGCTTCAGGGATGGATGGACTGCTTCACCAACCGTCTTTTTTCGGTTTTATATATTTTGATATATCAATAGCTATAGACAGAATACTAAATAATATTATATATATATATATATATATATATATATATATATATATATATATATATATATATATATAATTATATATATATATATATATATATATATATATTTAAAAAAAATTTTTTTTTTTTTTTTTTTTTTAAATTTCCTGTATATGTGCAAACCAACGACTCTGAGCATATACACCACGTGCTCCACAAAAATGATTATAACTTCTTTTTTTTTTCTTTTTTTTATACTGAATCGAGGCTCGTGAAAGAGCTGACAACCGCGAGGGAAAGACAGCACAGGGGGACCACGAGGGAAAGACAGCACAGAGGGACCGCGAGGGAAAGACAGCACAGAGGGACCGCGAGGGAAAGACAGCACAGAGGGACCGCGAGGGAAAGACAGCACAGAGGGACCGCGAGGGAAAGACAGCACAGAGGGACCGCGAGGGAAAGACAGTACAGTGGGACCGCGAGGGAAAGACAGCACAGGGGGACCACGAGGGAAAGACAGCACAGAGGGACCGCGAGGGAAAGACAGCACAGAGGGACCGCCAGGGAAAGACAGCACAGAGGGACCGCGAGGGAAAGACAGTACAGTGGGACCACGAGGGAAAGACAGCACAGAAGGACCGCGAGGGAAAGACAGCACAGGGGGACCGCGAGGGAAAGACAGCACAGAGGGACCACGAGGGAAAGACAGCACAGAGGGACCGCGAGGAAAAGACAGCACAGAGGGACCGCAAGGGAAAGACAGTACAGTGGGACCACGAGGGATAGACAGCACAGAGGGACCACGAGGGAAAGACAGCACAGAGGGACCGCGAGGGAAAGACAGTACAGTGGGACCGCAAGGGAAAGACAGCACAGAGGGACCACGAGGGAAAGACAGTACAGTGGGACCGCGAGGGAAAGACAGCACAGAGGGACCATGAGGGAAAGACAGTACAGTGGGACCGCGAGGGAAAGACAGCACAGAGGGACCGCGAGGGAAAGACAGCACAGAGGGACCGCGAGGAAAAGACAGCACAGAGGGACCGCAAGGGAAAGACAGTACAGTGGGACCACGAGGGATAGACAGCACAGAGGGACCACGAGGGAAAGACAGCACAGAGGGACCGTGAGGGAAAGACAGTACAGTGGGACCGCAAGGGAAAGACAGCACAGAGGGACCACGAGGGAAAGACAGTACAGTGGGACCGCGAGGGAAAGACAGCACAGAGGGACCGTGAGGGAAAGACAGTACAGTGGGACCGCGAGGGAAAGACAGCACAGAGGGACCACGAGGGAAAGACAGCACAGAGGGACCGCGAGGAAAAGACAGCACAGAGGGACCGCAAGGGAAAGACAGTACAGTGGGACCACGAGGGATAGACAGCACAGAGGGACCACGAGGGAAAGACAGCACAGAGGGACCACGAGGGAAAGACAGCACAGAGGGACCGCGAGGGAAAGACAGTACAGTGGGACCGCAAGGGAAAGACAGCACAGAGGGACCACGAGGGAAAGACAGTACAGTGGGACCGCGAGGGAAAGACAGCACAGAGGGACCGTGAGGGAAAGACAGTACAGTGGGACCGCGAGGGAAAGACAGCACAGAGGGACCGCGAGGGAAAGACAGCACAGAGGGACCGCGAGGGAAAGACAGCACAGGGGGACCGCGAGGGAAAGACAGCACAGAGGGACCACGAGGGAAAGACAGCACAGAGGGACCGCGAGGGAAAGACAGCACAGAGGGACCATGAGGGAAAGACAGCACAGAGGGACCGCGAGGGAAAGACAGCACAGAGGGACCGCGAGGGAAAGACAGTACAGTGGGACCGCGAGGGAAAGACAGCACAGAGGGACCGCAAGGGAAAGACAGCACAGAGGGACCGCGAGGGAAAGACAGCACAGAGCGACCGCGAGGGAAAGACAGCACAGAGGGACCGCGAGGGAAAGACAGCACAGAGCGACCGCGAGGGAAAGACAGCCCAGAGGGACCGCGAGGGAAAGACAGCACAGAGGGACCGCGAGGGAAAGACAGCACAGAGGGACCACGAGGGAAAGACAGCACATGGGGACCATGAGGGAAAGACAGCACAGAGGGACCGCGAGGGAAAGACAGCACAGAGGGACCACGAGGGAAAGACAGCACAGAGGGACCGCCAAGTATACACTCTTGAGATTGAGATTGCATGAAGAAAAATAATTTTAAACCTCCTCATGCACTGTCTGGACCCAAGAGCTCTTAAATGGGGTATAATTCGGCTTTGTATGTGTTATAGTTACGACGTTTATGCCGATCAGACGCAATAAAGCAACTTGCATATATATATATATATAAATTTAACGAGAGTGTACAGTGCTGAGGCCTCATTTACATAGGAGTATTTAACGAGAGTGTACAGTGCTGAGGCCTCATTTATATAGGAGTATTTAACGAGAGTGTATAGTGCTGAGGCCTCATTTATATAGGAGTATTTAACGAGAGTGTATAGTGCTGAGGCCTCATTTATATAGGAGTATTTAACGAGAGTGTATAGTGCTGAGTATCCCTGTATAGGAGCATTTCATGAGACGGCAGCACTGAGGATCCATTTTAAAGGAGTATTCTAGAATGTTGATGACTAAAGTTGCATCACTGACTCCTGTTTTACCATAGTGTTTACCGCTTACTATATTCACAACCTTCCCCTAATTTCTGCTTTCTAGAAATATAAATCCATCAATTACTCTCTCTCTCTCTCTCCTTTTATCATTCAACCATCCCATTGCTCCTTCAAAAAATAGCAAATGAATACTTATTTCATAGTCTTTTGGCTTTGTCTGCTTCTCTTGTCTGTTTTGTCCCTACATTCTAACCAAAATGTCCTCCAGGGATCCTATTGTAAAGTATCCTATATGAGTCATAATAGGAGTTGTTATTACCTTTGCCTTGTTAAAAGTACCCAATATGAGTCGTATATGATGACCTATGATAGGATACTTTCCGATAGTATATTTTATCAACGGTGTGCCTATTTGTCCCTTGTTTGCCCATCCGGTATCTGTCTGTTTTTGTGTTGTTTGTGCATTGAGCTGCTCATCCTTCCTTCATCCAGCTCTTCCATGAGTCTCAAACTTTATTCCTATGAAACATTACTGTGTTGAGGACTGATACAATTTCCTGGATAGTTTTCCTTGCATGTGGTACCCAAATCTGAACCTTTCCTTTGAATTGTTGAATGGCTCACCAACACCTGATATGCAGGTAAAATAACATCAGAATTTAATCTTGTTCTTAGATTTCGAATTCCCTTTACTCGCCAAAGAAATGATGAAAAAAAAACCAAGATGAGAACTGATGTTAAAAAACGATGAATGTGTTGTTGGTTTGATGGACTTCGATAATACTTTTCAGGGTTTGCCTGGTCCTGTGGGAATTACTGGTCCACAGGGGACTGTGGGATTACAGGTGAGATTGGTGATGTAGGACATTACTACCTCGTCCATTTTTAATGCATTTTGTGATAACTTTTAATCAGGTGAATATTCTGTTTGGATGATGTTGGACAACTGGTTACCTGATTGCCTGATGTAAGATAACTGGTTACCTGATTGCTTGTTGTTTTTATGAGTTACTTGATTGCTTGATGGAAGATAACTGGTTTCTGATTGCCTGCTGTTTTGATAAGTTACCTGAGTATCTGCTGTTGGGATAAGTGATTTATGATTGCCTGTTGTTTTGATAAGTTACTTGATTGCTTGATGTAAGATAACTGGTTTTTGATTGCCTGTTATTTTGACAAGTTACCTGAGTACCTGCTGTTGGGAGTTACTTGATTGCTTGATGTAAGACAACTGATTTCTGATTGCTTGTTGTTTTTATGAGTTACCTGATTGCTTGTTTTGATAAGTTACTTGATTGCTTGATGTAAGATAACTGGTTTTTGATTGCCTGTTGTTTTGATAAGTTACCTGATTGCCTGTTGTTTTGATAAGTTACTTGATTGCTTGATGTAAGATAACTGGTTTCTGATCGCCTGTTGTTTTGATGAGTTACCTGATGTAAGATAACTGGTTTTTGATTGCCTGTTATTTTGACAAGTTACCTCAGTACCTGCTGTTGGGATAAGTTACCTGATTGCCTGTTGTTTTGATAAGTTACTTGATTGCTTGATGTAAGATAACTGGTTTCTGATCGCCTGTTGTTTTGATGAGTTACCTGATGTAAGATAACTGGTTTTTGATTGCCTGTTATTTTGACAAGTTACCCGAGTACCGGCTGTTGGGATAAGTGGTTTATGATTGCTTGTTGTTTTGATAAGTTACTTGATTGCTTGATGTAAGATAACTGGTTTTTGATTGCCTGTTGTTTTGACAAGTTACCTGAGTATCTGCTGTTGGGATAAGTGATTTATGATTGCCTGTTGTTTTGATAAGTTACTTGATTGCTTGATGTAAGATAACTGGTTTCTGATTGCCTGTTGTTTTGACAAGTTACCTGAGTATCTGCTGTTGGGATAAGTGATTTATGATTGCCTGTTGTTTTGATAAGTTACTTGATTGCTTGATGTAAGATAACTGGTTTCTGATTGCCTGTTGTTTTGACAAGTTACCTGAGTATCTGCTGTTGGGATAAGTGATTTATGATTGCCTGTTGTTTTGATAAGTTACTTGATTGCTTGATGGAAGATAACTGGTTTTTGATTGCCTGCTGTTTTGATAAGTTACCTGATTGCCTGATATTTTGATGAGTTACTTGATTGATTGATGTAAGATAACTGGTTTTTGATTGCCTGTTGTTTTGATAAGTTACCCGATTGAGAGTTGTAAGACAACTGATTTCAGATTGCTTGTTGTTTTTATGAGTTACCTGATTGCTTGTTTTGATAAGTTACTTGATTGCTTGATGTAAGATAACTGGTTTTTGATTGCCTGCTGTTTTGATAAGTTACCTGATTGCCTGATATTTTGATGAGTTACTTGATTGCTTGATGTAAGATAACTGGCTTTTGATTGCCTGTTGTTTTGATAAGTTACCTGATTGCCTGATATTTTGATGAGTTACTTGATTGCTTGATGTAAGATAACTGGTTTTTGATTGCCTGCTGTTTTGATAAGTTACCTGATTGCCTGATATTTTGATGAGTTACTTGATTGCTTGATGTAAGATAACTGGCTTTTGATTGCCTGTTGTTTTGATAAGTTACCTGATTGCCTGATATTTTGATGAGTTACTTGATTGCTTGATGTAAGATAACTGGTTTTTGATTGCCTGTTGTTTTGATAAGTTACCTGATTGCCTGATATTTTGATGAGTTACTTGATTGCTTGATGTAAGATAACTGGTTTTTGATTGCCTGCTGTTTTGATAAGTTACCTGATTGCCTGATATTTTGATGAGTTACTTGATTGCTTGATGTAAGATAACTGGCTTTTGATTGCCTGTTGTTTTGATAAGTTACCTGATTGCCTGATAATTTGATGAGTTTCTGCACTTGATTGATGTAAGATAACTGGTTTTTGATTGCCTGCTGTTTTGATAAGTTACCTGATAATTTGATGAGTTACTGCACTTGATTGATTGATGTAAGATAACTGGTTTTTGATTGCCTGCTGTTCTGATAAGTTGCCTGATTGCCTGATAATTTGATGAGTCACTTGATTGATTGATGTAAGATAACTGGCTTTTGATTGCCTGTTGTTTTGATGAGTTACCCGATTGAGAGTTGAAAGACAACTGATTTCTGATTGCTTGTTGTTTTTATGAGTTACCTGATTGCTTGTTTTGATAAGTTACTTGATTGCTTGATGTAAGATAACTGATTTCTGATTGCTTGTTGTTTTTATGAGTTACCTGATTGCTTGTTTTGATAAGTTACTTGATTGCTTGATGTAAGATAACTGTTTTTTGATTGCCTGCTGTTTTGATAAGTTACCTGATTGTCTGATATTTTGATGAGTTACTGCACTTGATTGCCAGTTGTAAGATAACTGGTTTTTGATTTCCTGTTGTTTTGACAAGTTACCCGAGTACCGGCTGTTGGGAAAAGTGATTTATGATTGCTTGTTGTTTTGATAAGTTGCTTGATGTAAGATAACTGGTTTTTGATTGCCTGTTATTTTGACAAGTTACCTGAGTACCTGCTGTTGGGATAAGTCACCTGATTGCCTGTTGTTTTGAGAAGTTACTTGATTGCTTGATGTGAGATAACTGGTTTCTGATCGCCTGTTGTTTTGATGAGTTACCTGATGTAGGATAACTGTTTTTTGATTGCCTGTTATTTTGCTAAGTTACTTGATTGCTTGATGTAAGATAACTGGTTTTTGATTTCCTGTTGTTTTTACAAGTTACCCGAGTACCGGCTGTTGGATTACGTGATTTATGATTGCTTGTTGTTTTGATAAGTTACTTGATTGCTTGATGTAAGACAACTGGTTTTTGATTGCCTGTTGTTGTGACAAGTTACCTGAGTATCTGCTGTTGGGATAAGTGTTTTATGATTGCTTGTTGTTTTGATAAGTTACTTGATTGCTTGATGGAAGATAACTGGTTTCTGATTGCCTGCTGTTTTGATAAGTTACCTGATTGCCTGATATTTTGATGAGTTACTTGATTGATTGATGGAAGATAACTGGTTTATGATTGCCTGCTGTTTTGATAAGTTACCTGATAATTTGATGAGTTACTGCACTTGATTGATTGATGTAAGATAACTGGTTTTTGATTGCCTGCTGTTTTGATAAGTTACCTGATTGCCTGATATTTTGATGAGTTGCTTGATTGATTGATGTAAGATAACTGGTTTTTGATTGCCTGTTGGTTTGATAAGTTACCTGATTGCCTGATAATTTGATGAGTTACTTGATTGATTGATGTAAGATAACTGGTTTTTGATTGCCTGTTGTTTTGATAAGTTACCCGATTGAGAGTTGTAAGACAACTGATTTCTGATTGCTTGTTGTTTTTATGAGTTACCTGATTGCTTGTTTTGATAAGTTACTTGTTTGCTTGATGTAAGATAACTGGTTTTTGATTGCCTGCTGTTTTTATAAGTTACCTGATTGCCTGATATTTGGATGAGTTACTGTACTTGATTGCCAGTTGTATGATAACTGGTTTTTGATTGCCTGTTGTTTTGATAAGTTACCCGATTGCCTGTTGTTTTGATAAGTTACTTGATTGCCTGATGTAAGATAACTGGTTTTTGATTGCCTGCTGTTTTGATAAGTTACCTGATTGCCTGATAATTTGATAAGTTACCTGATTGCCTGATATTTTGATGAGTTACTGCACTTGATTGCCAGTTGTAAGATAACTGGTTTTTGATTGCCTGTTGTTTTGATGAGTTACCCGATTGCCTGTTGTTTTGATGAGTTCCTTGATTGCTTGATGTAAGATAACTGGTTTCTGATTGCCTGCTGTTTTGATAAGTTACCTGATTGCCTGATATTTTGATGAGTTACTGCACTTGATTGCCAGTTGTAAGATAACTGGTTTTTCATTGCCTGTTGTTTTGATGAGTTACCCGATTGCCTGTTGTTTTGATGAGTTCCTTGATTGCTTGCTGTAAGATAACTGGTTTTTGATTGCCTGCTGTTTTGATAAGTTACCTGATTGCCTGATAATTTGATGAGTTACTGCACTTGATTGCCTGTTGAAAGATAACTGGTTTCTCATTTTGTCTATTATGAGGTTTCTCAGTCTGTTTTATGAGGTTTCTCATTGTCTGTTTTGTGAGGTTTCTCATTGTCTGTTTTGTGAGGTTTCTCATTGTCTGTTTTGTGAGGATTCTCATTGCCTGTTTTATGAGGTCTCTCATTGTTTATTTTATGAGGTTTCTCATTGTCTGTTTTATGAGGTTTCTCATTGTCTGTTTTATGAGGTTTCTCATTGTCTGTTTTATGAGGTTTCTCATTGTCTGTTTTATGAGGATTCTCATTGTTTATTTTATGAGGTTTCTCATTGTCTGTTTTATGAGGATTCTCATTGCCTGTTTTATGACGTTTCTCATTGTCTGTTTTATGAGGTTTCTCATTGTCTGTTTTATGAGGATACTTGTCTGTTTTATGAGGTTTCTCATTGTCTGTTTTATGAGGCTTCTCATTGTCTGTTTTATGAGGTTTCTCATTGTCTGTTTTATGAGGTTTCTCATTGTCTGTTTTATGAGGTTTCTCATGGTCTGTTTTATGAGGTTTCTCATTGTCTGTTTTATGAGGTTACTCATTGTCTGTTTTATGAGGTTACTCATTGTCTGTTTTATGAGGATTCTGATTGTCTGTTTTATGAGGATTCTCAATGTCAGTTTTAGGAGGATTCTCATTGTCTGTTTTATGAGGTTTCTCATTGTCTGTTTTATGAGGTTTCTCATTGTCTGTTTTATGAGGTTTCTCATTGTCTGTTTTATGAGGTTTCTCATTGTCTGTTTTATGAGGTTTCTCATTGTCTGTTTAATGAGGTTTTTCGTCGTCTGTTTTATGAGGTTTCTCATTGTTTATTTAATGAGGTTACTCATTGTCTGTTTTATGAGGTTTCTCATTGTCTGTTTTATGAGGTTTCTTATTGTCTGTTTTATGAGGTTTCTCATTGTCTGTTTTATGAGGTTTCTCATTGTCTGTTTTATGAGGTTTCTCATTGTCTGTTTTATGAGGTTTCTCATTGTCTGTTTTATGAGGATTCTGATTGTCTGTTTTATGAGGTTTCTCATTGTCTGTTTTATGAGGTTTCTCATTGTCTGTTTTATGAGGTTTCTCATTGTCTGTTTTATGAGGTTTCTCATTGTCTGTTTTATGAGGATTCTCATTGTCTGTTTTATGAGGTTTCTCATTGTCTGTTTTATGAGGTTTCTCATTGTCTGTTTTATGAGGGTTCTCATTGTCTGTTTTATGAGGGTTCTCATTGTCTGTTTTATGAGGTTTCTCATTGTCTGTTTTATGAGGATTCTCATTGTCTGTTTTATGAGGTTTCTCATTGTCTGTTTTGTGAGGATTCTCCTTGCCTGTTTTATGACGTTTCTCATTGTTTATTTTATGAGGTTTCTCATTGTCTGTTTTGTGAGGATTCTCATTGCCTGTTTTATGAGGTTTCTCATTGTTTATTTTATGAGGTTTCTCATTGTCTGTTTTATGAGGTTTCTCATTGTCTGTTTTATGAGGTTTCTCATTGTCTGTTTTATGAGGTTTCTCATGGTCTGTTTTATGAGGTTTCTCATGGTCTGTTTTATGAGGTTTCTCATTGTCTGTTTTGTGAGGTTTCTCATTGTCTGTTTTGTGAGGTTTCTCATTGTCTGTTTTGTGAGGATTCTCATTGCCTGTTTTATGAGGTCTCTCATTGTTTATTTTATGAGGTTTCTCATTGTCTGTTTTATGAGGTTTCTCATTGTCTGTTTTATGAGGTTTCTCATTGTCTGTTTTATGAGGATTCTCATTGTTTATTTTATGAGGTTTCTCATTGTCTGTTTTATGAGGATTCTCATTGCCTGTTTTATGACGTTTCTCATTGTCTGTTTTATGAGGTTTCTCATTGTCTGTTTTATGAGGATACTCGTTGTCTGTTTTATGAGGTTTCTCATTGTCTGTTTTATGAGGCTTCTCATTGTCTGTTTTATGAGGTTTCTCATTGTCTGTTTTATGAGGTTTCTCATTGTCTGTTTTATGAGGTTTCTCATGGTCTGTTTTATGAGGTTTCTCATTGTCTGTTTTATGAGGTTTCTCATTGTCTGTTTTATGAGGTTTCTCATTGTCTGTTTTATGAGGTTACTCATTGTCTGTTTTATGAGGATTCTGATTGTCTGTTTTATGAGGATTCTCAATGTCAGTTTTAGGAGGATTCTCATTGTCTGTTTTATGAGGTTTCTCATTGTCTGTTTTATGAGGATTCTGATTGTCTGTTTTATGAGGTTTCTCATTGTCTGTTTTATGAGGTTTCTCATTGTCTGTTTTATGAGGTTTCTCATTATCTGTTTAATGAGGTTTTTCGTCGTCTGTTTTATGAGGTTTCTCATTGTTTATTTTATGAGGTTACTCATTGTCTGTTTTATGAGGTTTCTCATTGTCTGTTTTATGAGGTTTCTTATTGTCTGTTTTATGAGGTTTCTCATTGTCTGTTTTATGAGGTTTCTCATTGTCTGTTTTATGAGGATTCTGATTGTCTGTTTTATGAGGTTTCTCATTGTCTGTTTTATGAGGTTTCTCATTGTCTGTTTTATGAGGTTTCTCATTGTCTGTTTTATGAGGTTTCTCATTGTCTGTTTCATGAGGTTTCTCATTCTCTGTTTTATGAGGTTTCTCATTGTCTGTTTTATGAGGTTTCTCATTTTCTGTTTTATGAGGTTTCTGATTGTCTGTTTTATGAGGCTTCTCAATGTCAGTTTTAGGAGGATTCTCATTGTCTGTTTTATGAGGTTTCTCATTGTCTGTTTTATGAGGTTTCTCATTGTCTGTTTCATGAGGTTTCTCATTGTCTGTTTTATGAGGTTTCTCATTGTCTGTTTCATGAGGTTTCTCATTGTCTGTTTTATGAGGATTCTCAATGTCAGTTTAATGAGGTTTCTCATTGTCTGTTTTATGAGGATTCTCATTGTCTCTTTTATTAGGTTTCTCATTGTCTGTTTTATGAGGATTCTCAATGTCAGTTTTAGGAGGATTCTCATTGTCTCTTTTATTAGGTTTCTCATTGTCTGATTCTCATTGTCTGTTTTATGAGGTTTCTCATTGTCTGTTTTATGAAGTTTCTCATTGTCTGTTTTATGAGGATTCTGATTGTCTGTTTTATGAGGTTTCTCATTGTCTGTTTCATGAGGTTTCTCATTGTCTGTTTTATGAGGATTCTCATTGTCTGTTTTATGAGGTTTCTCATTGTCTGTTTTATGAGGATTCTCATTGTCTGTTTCATGAGGTTCCTCATTGTCTGTTTTATGAGGATTCTCATTGTCTGTTTTATGAAGTTTCTCATTGTCTGTTTTATGAGGTTTCTGATTGCCTGTTTTATGAGGTTTCTGATTGCCTGTTTTATGAGGTTTCTCATTGTCTGTTTTATGAGGAT
Organism: Myxine glutinosa; assembly: GCF_964187855.1. Lineage (NCBI taxonomy): Eukaryota > Metazoa > Chordata > Myxini > Myxiniformes > Myxinidae > Myxine > Myxine glutinosa. The sequence goes on from NC_136265.1 coordinate 27,487,700, forward strand.
TTTCATTGTCTGTTTTACGAGGTTTCTCATTGTCTGTTTTACGAGGTTTCTCATTGTCTGTTTTATGAGGATTCTCATTGTCTGTTTTATGAGGTTTCTCATTGTCTGTTTTATGATGTTTCTCATTGTCTGTTTTATGAGGTTTCTCATTGTCTGTTTTATGAGGATTCTCATTGTTTATTTTATGAGGTTTCTCATTGTCTGTTTTATGAGGTTTCTCATTGTCTGTTTTATGAGGTTTCTCATTGTCTGTTTTATGAGGTTTCTCATTGTCTGTTTTATGAGGTTTCTCATTGTCTGTTTTATGAGGTTTCTCATTGTCTGTTTTATGAGGTTTCTCATTGTCTGTTTTATGAGATTTCTCATTGTTTATTTTATGAGGATTCTCATTGTGTATTTTATGAGGATTCTCATAGTCTGTTTTATGAGGTTTCTCATTGTCTGTTTTATGAGGATTCTGATTGCGTTTTATGAGGTTACTCATTGTCTGTTTTATGAGGTTTCTGATTGCCTGTTTTATGAGGTTTCTCATTGTCTGTTTTATGAGGTTTCTGATTGCCTGTTTTATGAGGTTTCTCATTGTCTGTTTTATGAGGTTTCTCATTGTCTGTTTTATGAGGTTTCTCATTGTCTGTTTTATGAGGTTTGTCATTGTCTGTTTTATGAGGTTTCTCATTGTCTGTTTTATGAGGTTTCTCATTGTCTGTTTTATGAGATTTCTCATTGTTTATTTTATGAGGATTCTCATTGTGTATTTTATGAGGATTCTCATTGTCTGTTTTATGAGGTTTCTCATTGTCTGTTTTATGAGGATTCTGATTGCGTTTTATGAGGTTTCTGATTGCCTGTTTTATGAGGTTTCTCATTGTCTGTTTTATGAGATTTCTGATTGCCTGTTTTATGAGGTTTCTCATTGTCTGTTTTATGAGGTTTCTCATTTTTTATTTTATGAGGATTCTCATTGTGTATTTTATGAGGATTCTCATTGTTTATTTTATGAGGTTTCTCATTGTCTGTTTTATGAGGATTCTGATTGCGTTTTATGAGGTTACTCATTGTCTGTTTTATGAGGTTTCTCATTGTCTGTTTGATGAGGAATCTCATTGTCTGTTTTATGAGGTTTCTCATTGTCTGTTTTATGAGGTTTCTCATTGTCTGTTTGATGAAGTTTCTGATTGTCTGTTTTATGAGGTTTCTGATTTCCTGTTTTATGAGGTTTCTCATTGTCTGTTTTATGAGGATTCTGATTGCGTTTTATGAGGTGACTCATTGTCTGTTTTATGAGGTTTCTCATTGTCTGTTTTATGAGGATTCTCATTGTCTGTTTTATGAGGTTTCTCATTGTCTGTTTTATGAGGATTCTCATTGTCTCTTTTATTAGGTTTCTCATTGTGTGTTTGATGAGGTTTCTCATTGTCTGTTTTATGAAGTTTCTCATTGTCTGTTTTTTGAAGTTTCTCATTGTCTGTTTTATGAGGATTCTCATTGTCTGTTTTATGAGGTTTCTCATTGTCTGTTTTATGAGGTTTCTCATTGTCTGTTTCATGAGGTTTCTCATTGTCTGTTTTATGAGGTTTCTCATTGTCTGTTTTATGAGGTTTCTCATTTTCTGTTTTATGAGGATTCTGATTATCTGTTTTATGAGGATTCTCAATGTCAGTTTTAGGAGGATTCTCATTGTCTGTTTTATGAGGTTTCTCATTGTCTGTTTTATGAGGTTTCTCATTGTCTGTTTCATGAGGTTTCTCATTTTCTGTTTTATGAGGATACTGATTGTCAGTTTTAGGAGGATTCTCATTGTCTGTTTTATGAGGTTTCTCATTGTCTGTTTTATGAGGTTTCTCATTGTCTGTTTTATGAGGTTTCTCATTGTCTGTTTTATGAGGATTCTCAATGTCTGTTTTATGAGGTTTCTCATTGTCTGTTTTATGAGGTTTCTCATTGTCTGTTTTATGAGGTTTCTCATTGTCTGTTTGATGAGGGTTCTCATTGTCTGTTTTATGAGGGTTCTCATTGTCTGTTTTATGACGTTTCTCATTGTCTGTTTTATGAGGATTCTCATTGTTTATTTTATGAGGTTTCTCATTGTCTGTTTTGTGAGGATTCTCATTGCCTGTTTTATGACGTTTCTCATTGTTTATTTTATGAGGTTTCTCATTGTCTGTTTTGTGAGGATTCTCATTGCCTGTTTTATGACGTTTCTCATTGTCTGTTTTATGAGGTTTCTCATTGTCTGTTTTATGAGGATTCTCATTGTCTGTTTTATGAGGTTTCTCATTGTCTGTTTTATGAGGTTTCTCATTGTCTGTTTTATGAGGTTTCTCATTGTCTGTCTTATGAGGTTTCTCATTGTCTGTTTTATGAGGTTTCTCATTGTCTGTTTTATGAGGTTTCTCATTGTCTGTTTTATGAGGTTTCTCATTGTCTGTTTTATGAGGTTACTCATTGTCTGTTTTATGAGGATTCTGATTGTCTGTTTTATGAGGATTCTCAATGTCAGTTTTAGGAGGATTCTCATTGTCTGTTTTATGAGGTTTCTCATTGTCTGTTTTATGAGGTTTCTCATTGTCTGTTTTATGAGGTTTCTCATTGTCTGTTTTATGAGGTTTCTCATTGTCTGTTTTATGAGGTTTCTCATTGTCTGTTTTATGAGGTTTCTCATTGTCTGTTTTATGAGGTTTCTCATTGTCTGTTTTATGAGGTTTCTCATTGTCTGTTTTATGAGGTTTCTCATTGTCTGTTTTATGAGGTTTCTCATTGTCTGTTTTATGAGGCTCCTGATTGTCTGTTTGATGAGGTTTCTCATTGTCTGTTTTATGAGGTTTCTCATTGTCTGTTTTATGAGGTTTCTCATTGTCTGTTTAATGAGGTTTTTCATTGTCTGTTTTATGAGGTTTTTCATTGTCTGTTTTATGAGGTTTCTCATTGTCTGTTTTATGAGGATTCTCATTGTCTCTTTTATTAGGTTTCTCATTGTCTGTTTGATGAGGATTCTCATTGTCTGTTTTATGAGGTTTCTCATTGTCTGTTTTATGAGGTTTCTCATTGTCTATTTTATGAGGTTTCTCATTGTCTGTTTTATGAGGTTTCTCAATGTCTGTTTTATGAGGTTTCTCATTGTCTCTTTTATGAGGTTTCTCATTGTCTCTTTTATGAGGATTCTCATTGTCTCTTTTATTAGGTTTCTCATTGTCTCTTTTATGAGGATTCTCATTGTCTCTTTTATTAGGTTTCTCATTGTCTGTTTGATGAGGATTCTCATTGTCTGTTTGATGAGGTTTCTCATTGTCTGTTTTATGAGGTTTCTCATTGTCTGTTTTATGAGGTTTCTCATTGTCTGTTTTATGAGGTTTCTCATTGTCTGTTTTATGAGGATTCTCATTGTCTGTTTTATGAGGTTTCTCATTGCCTGTTTTATGAGGTTTCTCATTGTCTCTTTTATTAGGTTTCTCATTGTCTGATTCTCATTGTCTGTTTTATGAGGTTTCTCATTGTCTGTTTTATGAAGTTTCTCATTGTCTCTTTTATGAGGATTCTGATTGCGTTTTATGAGGTTACTCATTGTCTGTTTTATGAGGTTTCTCATTGTTTTATGAGGATTCTCATTGTCTGTTTTATGAGGTTTCTCATTGTCTGTTTGATGAGGTTTCTCATTGTCTGTTTTATGAAGTTTCTCATTGTCTGTTTTTTGAAGTTTCTCATTGTCTGTTTTATGAAGTTTCTCATTGTCTGTTTTATGAGGTTTCTCATTGTCTGTTTTATGACGTTTCTCATTGTCTGTTTTATGAGGTTTCTCATTGTCTGTTTTATGAGGATACTCGTTGTCTGTTTTATGAGGTTTCTCATTGTCTGTTTTATGAGGCTTCTCATTGTCTGTTTTATGAGGTTTCTCATTGTCTGTTTTATGAGGTTTCTCATTGTCTGTTTTATGAGGTTTCTCATGGTCTGTTTTATGAGGTTTCTCATTGTCTGTTTTATGAGGTTTCTCATTGTCTGTTTTATGAGGTTTCTCATTGTCTGTTTTATGAGGTTACTCATTGTCTGTTTTATGAGGATTCTGATTGTCTGTTTTATGAGGATTCTCAATGTCAGTTTTAGGAGGATTCTCATTGTCTGTTTTATGAGGTTTCTCATTGTCTGTTTTATGAGGATTCTGATTGTCTGTTTTATGAGGTTTCTCATTGTCTGTTTTATGAGGTTTCTCATTGTCTGTTTTATGAGGTTTCTCATTATCTGTTTAATGAGGTTTTTCGTCGTCTGTTTTATGAGGTTTCTCATTGTTTATTTTATGAGGTTACTCATTGTCTGTTTTATGAGGTTTCTCATTGTCTGTTTTATGAGGTTTCTTATTGTCTGTTTTATGAGGTTTCTCATTGTCTGTTTTATGAGGTTTCTCATTGTCTGTTTTATGAGGATTCTGATTGTCTGTTTTATGAGGTTTCTCATTGTCTGTTTTATGAGGTTTCTCATTGTCTGTTTTATGAGGTTTCTCATTGTCTGTTTTATGAGGTTTCTCATTGTCTGTTTCATGAGGTTTCTCATTCTCTGTTTTATGAGGTTTCTCATTGTCTGTTTTATGAGGTTTCTCATTTTCTGTTTTATGAGGTTTCTGATTGTCTGTTTTATGAGGCTTCTCAATGTCAGTTTTAGGAGGATTCTCATTGTCTGTTTTATGAGGTTTCTCATTGTCTGTTTTATGAGGTTTCTCATTGTCTGTTTCATGAGGTTTCTCATTGTCTGTTTTATGAGGTTTCTCATTGTCTGTTTCATGAGGTTTCTCATTGTCTGTTTTATGAGGATTCTCAATGTCAGTTTAATGAGGTTTCTCATTGTCTGTTTTATGAGGATTCTCATTGTCTCTTTTATTAGGTTTCTCATTGTCTGTTTTATGAGGATTCTCAATGTCAGTTTTAGGAGGATTCTCATTGTCTCTTTTATTAGGTTTCTCATTGTCTGATTCTCATTGTCTGTTTTATGAGGTTTCTCATTGTCTGTTTTATGAAGTTTCTCATTGTCTGTTTTATGAGGATTCTGATTGTCTGTTTTATGAGGTTTCTCATTGTCTGTTTCATGAGGTTTCTCATTGTCTGTTTTATGAGGATTCTCATTGTCTGTTTTATGAGGTTTCTCATTGTCTGTTTTATGAGGATTCTCATTGTCTGTTTCATGAGGTTCCTCATTGTCTGTTTTATGAGGATTCTCATTGTCTGTTTTATGAAGTTTCTCATTGTCTGTTTTATGAGGTTTCTGATTGCCTGTTTTATGAGGTTTCTGATTGCCTGTTTTATGAGGTTTCTCATTGTCTGTTTTATGAGGATTTTCATTGTCTGTTTTACGAGGTTTCTCATTGTCTGTTTTACGAGGTTTCTCATTGTCTGTTTTATGAGGATTCTCATTGTCTGTTTTATGAGGTTTCTCATTGTCTGTTTTATGATGTTTCTCATTGTCTGTTTTATGAGGTTTCTCATTGTCTGTTTTATGAGGATTCTCATTGTTTATTTTATGAGGTTTCTCATTGTCTGTTTTATGAGGTTTCTCATTGTCTGTTTTATGAGGTTTCTCATTGTCTGTTTTATGAGGTTTCTCATTGTCTGTTTTATGAGGTTTCTCATTGTCTGTTTTATGAGGTTTCTCATTGTCTGTTTTATGAGGTTTCTCATTGTCTGTTTTATGAGATTTCTCATTGTTTATTTTATGAGGATTCTCATTGTGTATTTTATGAGGATTCTCATAGTCTGTTTTATGAGGTTTCTCATTGTCTGTTTTATGAGGATTCTGATTGCGTTTTATGAGGTTACTCATTGTCTGTTTTATGAGGTTTCTGATTGCCTGTTTTATGAGGTTTCTCATTGTCTGTTTTATGAGGTTTCTGATTGCCTGTTTTATGAGGTTTCTCATTGTCTGTTTTATGAGGTTTCTCATTGTCTGTTTTATGAGGTTTCTCATTGTCTGTTTTATGAGGTTTGTCATTGTCTGTTTTATGAGGTTTCTCATTGTCTGTTTTATGAGGTTTCTCATTGTCTGTTTTATGAGATTTCTCATTGTTTATTTTATGAGGATTCTCATTGTGTATTTTATGAGGATTCTCATTGTCTGTTTTATGAGGTTTCTCATTGTCTGTTTTATGAGGATTCTGATTGCGTTTTATGAGGTTTCTGATTGCCTGTTTTATGAGGTTTCTCATTGTCTGTTTTATGAGATTTCTGATTGCCTGTTTTATGAGGTTTCTCATTGTCTGTTTTATGAGGTTTCTCATTTTTTATTTTATGAGGATTCTCATTGTGTATTTTATGAGGATTCTCATTGTTTATTTTATGAGGTTTCTCATTGTCTGTTTTATGAGGATTCTGATTGCGTTTTATGAGGTTACTCATTGTCTGTTTTATGAGGTTTCTCATTGTCTGTTTGATGAGGAATCTCATTGTCTGTTTTATGAGGTTTCTCATTGTCTGTTTTATGAGGTTTCTCATTGTCTGTTTGATGAAGTTTCTGATTGTCTGTTTTATGAGGTTTCTGATTTCCTGTTTTATGAGGTTTCTCATTGTCTGTTTTATGAGGATTCTGATTGCGTTTTATGAGGTGACTCATTGTCTGTTTTATGAGGTTTCTCATTGTCTGTTTTATGAGGATTCTCATTGTCTGTTTTATGAGGTTACTCATTGTCTGTTTTATGAGGATTCTCATTGTCTCTTTTATTAGGTTTCTCATTGTGTGTTTGATGAGGTTTCTCATTGTCTGTTTTATGAAGTTTCTCATTGTCTGTTTTTTGAAGTTTCTCATTGTCTGCTTTATGAGGATTCTCATTGTCTGTTTTATGAGGTTTCTCATTGTCTGTTTTATGAGGTTTCTCATTGTCTGTTTCATGAGGTTTCTCATTGTCTGTTTTATGAGGTTTCTCATTGTCTGTTTTATGAGGTTTCTCATTTTCTGTTTTATGAGGATTCTGATTATCTGTTTTATGAGGATTCTCAATGTCAGTTTTAGGAGGATTCTCATTGTCTGTTTTATGAGGTTTCTCATTGTCTGTTTTATGAGGTTTCTCATTGTCTGTTTCATGAGGTTTCTCATTTTCTGTTTTATGAGGATACTGATTGTCAGTTTTAGGAGGATTCTCATTGTCTGTTTTATGAGGTTTCTCATTGTCTGTTTTATGAGGTTTCTCATTGTCTGTTTTATGAGGTTTCTCATTGTCTGTTTTATGAGGATTCTCAATGTCTGTTTTATGAGGTTTCTCATTGTCTGTTTTATGAGGTTTCTCATTGTCTGTTTTATGAGGTTTCTCATTGTCTGTTTGATGAGGGTTCTCATTGTCTGTTTTATGAGGGTTCTCATTGTCTGTTTTATGACGTTTCTCATTGTCTGTTTTATGAGGATTCTCATTGTTTATTTTATGAGGTTTCTCATTGCCTGTTTTGTGAGGATTCTCATTGCCTGTTTTATGACGTTTCTCATTGTTTATTTTATGAGGTTTCTCATTGTCTGTTTTGTGAGGATTCTCATTGCCTGTTTTATGACGTTTCTCATTGTCTGTTTTATGAGGTTTCTCATTGTCTGTTTTATGAGGATTCTCATTGTCTGTTTTATGAGGTTTCTCATTGTCTGTTTTATGAGGTTTCTCATTGTCTGTTTTATGAGGTTTCTCATTGTCTGTCTTATGAGGTTTCTCATTGTCTGTTTTATGAGGTTTCTCATTGTCTGTTTTATGAGGTTTCTCATTGTCTGTTTTATGAGGTTTCTCATTGTCTGTTTTATGAGGTTACTCATTGTCTGTTTTATGAGGATTCTGATTGTCTGTTTTATGAGGATTCTCAATGTCAGTTTTAGGAGGATTCTCATTGTCTGTTTTATGAGGTTTCTCATTGTCTGTTTTATGAGGTTTCTCATTGTCTGTTTTATGAGGTTTCTCATTGTCTGTTTTATGAGGTTTCTCATTGTCTGTTTTATGAGGTTTCTCATTGTCTGTTTTATGAGGTTTCTCATTGTCTGTTTTATGAGGTTTCTCATTGTCTGTTTTATGAGGTTTCTCATTGTCTGTTTTATGAGGTTTCTCATTGTCTGTTTTATGAGGTTTCTCATTGTCTGTTTTATGAGGCTCCTGATTGTCTGTTTGATGAGGTTTCTCATTGCCTGTTTTATGAGGTTTCTCATTGTCTGTTTTATGAGGTTTCTCATTGTCTGTTTAATGAGGTTTTTCATTGTCTGTTTTATGAGGTTTCTCATTGTCTGTTTTATGAGGTTTCTCATTGTCTGTTTTATGAGGATTCTCATTGTCTCTTTTATTAGGTTTCTCATTGTCTGTTTGATGAGGATTCTCATTGTCTGTTTTATGAGGTTTCTCATTGTCTGTTTTATGAGGTTTCTCATTGTCTATTTTATGAGGTTTCTCATTGTCTGTTTTATGAGGTTTCTCATTGTCTGTTTTATGAGGTTTCTCATTGTCTCTTTTATGAGGATTCTCATTGTCTCTTTTATTAGGTTTCTCATTGTCTCTTTTATGAGGATTCTCATTGTCTCTTTTATTAGGTTTCTCATTGTCTGTTTGATGAGGATTCTCATTGTCTGTTTGATGAGGTTTCTCATTGTTAATTTTATGAGGTTTCTCATTGTCTGTTTTATGAGGTTTCTCATTGTCTGTTTTATGAGGTTTCTCATTGTCTGTTTTATGAGGATTCTCATTGTCTGTTTTATGAGGTTTCTCATTGCCTGTTTTATGAGGTTTCTCATTGTCTCTTTTATTAGGTTTCTCATTGTCTGATTCTCATTGTCTGTTTTATGAGGTTTCTCATTGTCTGTTTTATGAAGTTTCTCATTGTCTCTTTTATGAGGATTCTGATTGCGTTTTATGAGGTTACTCATTGTCTGTTTTATGAGGTTTCTCATTGTTTTATGAGGATTCTCATTGTCTGTTTTATGAGGTTTCTCATTGTCTGTTTGATGAGGTTTCTCATTGTCTGTTTTATGAAGTTTCTCATTGTCTGTTTTTTGAAGTTTCTCATTGTCTGTTTTATGAAGTTTCTCATTGTCTGTTTTATGAGGTTTCTCATTGTCTGTTTTATGAGGTTTCTCATTGTCTGTTTTATGAGGATTCTCATTGTCTGTTTTATGAGGTTTCTCATTGTCTGTTTTATGAGGTTTCTCATTGACTGTTTCATGAGGTTTCTCATTGTCTGTTTTATGAGGTTTCTCATTGTCTGTTTTATGAGGTTTCTCATTTTCTGTTTTATGAGGATTCTGATTGTCTGTTTTATGAGGATTCTCAATGTCAGTTTTAGGATTCTCATTGTCTGTTTTATGAGGTTTCTCATTGTCTGTTTTATGAGGTTTCTCATTGTCTGTTTTATGAGGTTTCTCATTGTCTGTTTTATGAGGTTTCTCATTGTCTGTTTTATGAGGTTTCTCATTGTCTGTTTAATGAGGTTTTTCATTGTCTGTTTTATGAGGTTTCTCATTGTTTATTTGATGAGGTTACTCATTGTCTGTTTTATGAGGGTTCTCATTGTCTGTTTGATGAGGTTTCTCATTGTCTGTTTTATGAGGTTTCTCATTGTCTGTTTGATGAGGGTTCTCATTGTCTGTTTTATGAGGGTTCTCATTGTCTGTTTTATGAGGGTTCTCATTGTCTGTTTTATGAGGTTTCTCATTGTCTGTTTTATTAGGTTTCTCATTGTTTATTTTATGAGGTTTCTCATTGTCTGTTTTGTGAGGATTCTCATTGCCTGTTTTATGACGTTTCTCATTGTTTATTTTATGAGGTTTCTCATTGTCTGTTTTGTGAGGATTCTCATTGCCTGTTTTATGACGTTTCTCATTGTCTGTTTTATGAGGTTTCTCATTGTCTGTTTTATGAGGTTTCTCATTGTCTGTTTTATGAGGTTTCTCATTGTCTGTTTTATGACGTTTCTCATTGTCTGTTTTATGAGGTTTCTCATTGTCTGTTTTATGAGGATTCTCATTGTCTGTTTTATGAGGTTTCTCATTGTCTGTTTTATGAGGTTTCTCATTGTCTGTTTTATGAGGTTTCTCATTGTCTGTTTTATGAGGTTTCTCATTGTCTGTTTTATGAGGTTTCTCATTGTCTGTTTTATGAGGTTTCTCATTGTCTATTTTATGAGGTTTCTCATTGTCTGTTTTATGAGGTTTCTCATTGTCTGTTTTATGAGGTTTCTCATTGTCTCTTTTATGAGGATTCTCATTGTCTCTTTTATTAGGTTTCTCATTGTCTGTTTGATGAGGATTCTCATTGTCTGTTTGATGAGGTTTCTCATTGTTAATTTTATGAGGTTTCTCATTGTCTGTTTTATGAGGTTTCTCATTGTCTGTTTTATGAGGTTTCTCATTGTCTGTTTTATGAGGTTTCTCATTGTCTGTTTTATGAGGTTTCTCATTGTCTGTTTTATGAGGATTCTCATTGTCTGTTTTATGAGGTTTCTCATTGCCTGTTTTATTAGGTTTCTCATTGTCTCTTTTATTAGGTTTCTCATTGTCTGATTCTCATTGTCTGTTTTATGAGGTTTCTCATTGTCTGTTTTATGAAGTTTCTCATTGTCTGTTTTATGAGGATTCTGATTGCGTTTTATGAGGTTACTCATTGTCTGTTTTATGAGGTTTCTCATTGTTTTATGAGGATTCTCATTGTCTGTTTTATGAGGTTTCTCATTGTCTGTTTTATGAGGTTTCTCATTGTCTGTTTTATGAGGTTTCTCATTGTCTGTTTGATGAGGATTCTCATTGTCTGTTTTATGAGGTTTCTCATTGTCTGTTTTATGAGGTTTCTCATTGTCTATTTTATGAGGTTTCTCATTGTCTGTTTTATGAGGTTTCTCATTGTCTGTTTTATGAGGTTTCTCATTGTCTATTTTATGAGGTTTCTCATTGTCTGTTTTATGAGGTTTCTCATTGTCTGTTTTATGAGGTTTCTCATTGTCTCTTTTATGAGGATTCTCATTGTCTCTTTTATTAGGTTTCTCATTGTCTGTTTTATGAGGTTTCTCATTGTCTGTTTTATGAGGTTTCTCATTGTCTGTTTTATGAGGTTTCTCATTGTCTGTTTTATGAGGATTCTCATTGTCTGTTTTATGAGGTTTCTCATTGCCTGTTTTATGAGGTTTCTCATTGTCTCTTTTATTAGGTTTCTCATTGTCTGATTCTCATTGTCTGTTTTATGAGGTTTCTCATTGTCTGTTTTATGAAGTTTCTCATTGTCTGTTTTATGAGGATTCTGATTGCGTTTTATGAGGTTACTCATTGTCTGTTTTATGAGGTTTCTCATTGTTTTATGAGGATTCTCATTGTCTGTTTTATGAGGTTTCTCATTGTCTCTTTTATGAGGATTCTCATTGTCTCTTTTATTAGGTTTCTCATTGTCTGTTTGATGAGGATTCTCATTGTCTGTTTGATGAGGTTTCTCATTGTTAATTTTATGAGGTTTCTCATTGTCTGTTTTATGAGGTTTCTCATTGTCTGTTTTAAGAGGTTTCTCATTGTCTGTTTTATGAGGTTTCTCATTGTCTGTTTTATGAGGATTCTCATTGTCTGTTTTATGAGGTTTCTCATTGCCTGTTTTATGAGGTTTCTCATTGTCTCTTTTATTAGGTTTCTCATTGTCTGATTCTCATTGTCTGTTTTATGAGGTTTCTCATTGTCTGTTTTATGAAGTTTCTCATTGTCTGTTTTATGAGGATTCTGATTGCATTTTATGAGGTTACTCATTGTCTGTTTTATGAGGTTTCTCATTGTTTTATGAGGATTCTCATTGTCTGTTTTATGAGGTTTCTCATTGTCTGTTTGATGAGGTTTCTCATTGTCTGTTTTATGAAGTTTCTCATTGTCTGTTTTTTGAAGTTTCTCATTGTCTGTTTTATGAAGTTTCTCATTTTCTGTTTTATGAGGATTCTGATTATCTATTTTATGAGGATTCTCAATGTCAGTTTTAGGAGGATTCTCATTGTCTGTTTTATGAGGTTTCTCATTGTCTGTTTTATGAGGTTTCTCATTGTCTGTTTCATGAGGTTTCTCATTGTCTGTTTTATGAGGTTTCTCATTGTCTGTTTTATGAGGTTTCTCATTTTCTGTTTTATGAGGATACTGATTGTCTGTTTTATGAGGATTCTCAATGTCAGTTTTAGGAGGATTCTCATTGTCTGTTTTATGAGGTTTCTCATTGTCTGTTTTATGAGGTTTCTCATTGTCTGTTTTATGAGGATTCTCAATGTCAGTTTTAGGAGGATTCTCATTGTCTGTTTTATGAGGTTTCTCATTGTCTGTTTTATGAGGTTTCTCATTGTCTGTTTTATGAGGTTTCTCATTGTCTGTTTGATGAGGGTTCTCATTGTCTGTTTTATGAGGGTTCTCATTGTCTGTTTTATGAGGTTTCTCATTGTCTGTTTTATGAGGATTCTCATTGTTTATTTTATGAGGTTTCTCATTGTCTGTTTTGTGAGGATTCTCATTGCCTGTTTTATGACGTTTCTCATTGTTTATTTTATGAGGTTTCTCATTGTCTATTTTATGAGGTTTCTCATTGTCTGTTTTATGAGGTTTCTCATTGTCTGTTTTATGAGGTTTCTCATTGTCTCTTTTATGAGGATTCTCATTGTCTCTTTTATTAGGTTTCTCATTGTCTGTTTGATGAGGATTCTCATTGTCTGTTTGATGAGGATTCTCATTGTCTGTTTGATGAGGTTTCTCATTGTTAATTTTATGAGGTTTCTCATTGTCTGTTTTATGAGGTTTCTCATTGTCTGTTTTATGAGGTTTCTCATTGTCTGTTTTATGAGGTTTCTCATTGTCTGTTTTATGAGGTTTCTCATTGTCTGTTTTATGAGGTTTCTCATTGTCTGTTTTATGAGGATTCTCATTGTCTGTTTTATGAGGTTTCTCATTGCCTGTTTTATGAGGTTTCTCATTGCCTGTTTTATGAGGTTTCTCATTGTCTCTTTTATTAGGTTTCTCATTGTCTCTTTTATTAGGTTTCTCATTGTCTGATTCTCATTGTCTGTTTTATGAGGTTTCTCATTGTCTGTTTTATGAAGTTTCTCATTGTCTGTTTTATGAGGATTCTGATTGCGTTTTATGAGGTTACTCATTGTCTGTTTTATGAGGTTTCTCATTGTTTTATGAGGATTCTCATTGTCTGTTTTATGAGGTTTCTCATTGTCTGTTTGATGAGGTTTCTCATAGTCTGTTTTATGAGGTTTCTCATTGTCTGTTTTATGAGGTTTCTCATTGTCTGTTTTATGAGGATTCTCATTGTCTGTTTTATGAGGTTTCTCATTGTCTGTTTTATGAGGTTTCTCATTGTCTGTTTTATGAGGTTTCTCATTGTCTGTTTTATGAGGTTACTCATTGTCTGTTTTATGAGGATTCTGATTGTCTGTTTTATGAGGATTCTCAATGTCAGTTTTAGGAGGATTCTCATTGTCTGTTTTATGAGGTTTCTCATTGTCTGTTTTATGAGGATTCTCATTGTCTGTTTTATGAGGTTTCTCATTGTCTGTTTTATGAGGTTTCTCATTGTCTGTTTCATGAGGTTTCTCATTCTGTTTTTCTCATTGTCTGTTTTATGAGGTTTCTCATTTTCTGTTTTATGAGGATTCTGATTGTCTGTTTTATGAGGATTCTCAATGTCAGTTTTAGGATTCTCATTGTCTGTTTTATGAGGTTTCTCATTGTCTGTTTTATGAGGTTTCTCATTGTCTGTTTTATGAGGTTTCTCATTGTCTGTTTTATGAGGTTTCTCATTGTCTGTTTAATGAGGTTTCTCATTGTCTGTTTGATGAGGATTCTCATTGTCTGTTTGATGAGGTTTCTCATTGTTAATTTTATGAGGTTTCTCATTGTCTGTTTTATGAGGTTTCTCATTGTCTGTTTTATGAGGTTTCTCATTGTCTGTTTTATGAGGTTTCTCATTGTCTGTTTTATGAGGATTCTCATTGTCTGTTTTATGAGGTTTCTCATTGTCTGTTTTATGAGGTTTCTCATTGTCTGTTTTATGAGGTTTCTCATTGTCTGTTTTATGAGGCTCCTGATTGTCTGTTTGATGAGGTTTCTCATTGTCTGTTTTATGAGGTTTCTCATTGTCTGTTTAATGAGGTTTTTCATTGTCTGTTTAATGAGGTTTTTCATTGTCTGTTTTATGAGGTTTCTCATTGTCTGTTTTATGAGGCTCCTGATTGTCTGTTTGATGAGGTTTCTCATTGTCTGTTTTATGAGGTTTCTCATTGTCTGTTTAATGAGGTTTTTCATTGTCTGTTTAATGAGGTTTCTCATTGTCTGTTTTATGAGGTTTCTCATTGCCTGTTTTATGAGGTTTCTCATTGTCTCTTTTATTAGGTTTCTCATTGTCTCTTTTATTAGGTTTCTCATTGTCTGATTCTCATTGTCTGTTTTATGAGGTTTCTCATTGTCTGTTTTATGAAGTTTCTCATTGTCTGTTTTATGAGGATTCTGATTGCGTTTTATGAGGTTACTCATTGTCTGTTTTATGAGGTTTCTCATTGTTTTATGAGGCTTCTCATTGTCTGTTTTATGAGGTTTCTCATTGTCTGTTTGATGAGGTTTCTCATTGTCTGTTTTATGAAGTTTCTCATTGTCTGTTTTTTGAAGTTTCTCATTGTCTGTTTTATGAAGTTTCTCATTGTCTGTTTTATGAGGTTTCTCATTGTCTGTATTATGAGGTTTCTCATTGTCTGTTTTATGAGGATTCTCAATGTCAGTTTTAGGAGGATTCTCATTGTCTGTTTTATGAGGTTTCTCATTGTCTGTTTTATGAGGTTTCTCATTGTCTGTTTTATGAGGTTTCTCATTGTCTGTTTGATGAGGGTTCTCATTGTCTGTTTTATGAGGGTTCTCATTGTCTGTTTTATGAGGTTTCTCATTGTCTGTTTTATGAGGATTCTCATTGTTTATTTTATGAGGTTTCTCATTGTCTGTTTTGTGAGGATTCTCATTGCCTGTTTTATGACGTTTCTCATTGTTTATTTTATGAAGTTTCTCATTGTCTGTTTTGTGAGGATTCTCATTGCCTGTTTTATGACGTTTCTCATTGTCTGTTTTATGAGGTTTCTCATTGTCTGTTTTATGAGGATTCTCATTGTCTGTTTTATGAGGTTTCTCATTGTCTGTTTTATGAGGTTTCTCATTGTCTGTTTTATGAGGTTTCTCATTGTCTGTTTTATGAGGTTTCTCATTGTCTGTTTTATGAGGTTTCTCATTGTCTGTTTTATGAGGTTACTCATTGTCTGTTTTATGAGGATTCTCAATGTCAGTTTTAGGAGGATTCTCATTGTCTGTTTTATGAGGTTTCTCATTGTCTGTTTTATGAGGTTTCTCATTGTCTGTTTTATGAGGTTTCTCATTGTCTGTTTTATGAGGTTTCTCATTGTCTGTTTTATGAGGTTTCTCATTGTCTGTTTTATGAGGTTTCTCATTGTCTGTTTTATGAGGTTTCTCATTGTCTGTTTTATGAGGTTTCTCATTGTCTGTTTTATGAGGTTTCTCATTGTCTGTTTTATGAGGGTCCTGATTGTCTGTTTGATTAGGTTTCTCATTGTCTGTTTTATGAGGTTTCTCATTGTCTGTTTAATGAGGTTTTTCGTTGTCTGTTTAATGAGGTTTTTCATTGTCTGTTTTATGAGGTTTCTCATTGTCTGTTTTATGAGGATTCTCATTGTCTCTTTTATTAGGTTTCTCATTGTCTGTTTGATGAGGATTCTCATTGTCTGTTTTATGAGGTTTCTCATTGTCTGTTTTATGAGGTTTCTCATTGTCTATTTTATGAGGTTTCTCATTGTCTGTTTTATGAGGTTTCTCATTGTCTGTTTTATGAGGTTTCTCATTGTCTCTTTTATGAGGATTCTCATTGTCTCTTTTATTAGGTTTCTCATTGTCTGTTTGATGAGGTTTCTCATTGTTAATTTTATGAGGTTTCTCATTGTCTGTTTTATGAGGTTTCTCATTGTCTGTTTTATGAGGTTTCTCATTGTCTGTTTTATGAGGTTTCTCATTGTCTGTTTTATGAGGTTTCTCATTGTCTGTTTTATGAGGTTTCTCATTGTCTGTTTTATGAGGATTCTCATTGTCTCTTTTATTAGGTTTCTCATTGTCTGTTTGATGAGGATTCTCATTGTCTGTTTTATGAGGTTTCTCATTGTCTGTTTTATGAGGTTTCTCATTGTCTGTTTTATGAGGTTTCTCATTGCCTGTTTTATGAGGTTTCTCATTGCCTGTTTTATGAGGTTTCTCATTGCCTGTTTTATGAGGTTTCTCATTGTCTGATTCTCATTGTCTGTTTTATGAGGTTTCTCATTGTCTGTTTTATGAAGTTTCTCATTGTCTGTTTTATGAGGATTCTGATTGCGTTTTATGAGGTTACTCATTGTCTGTTTTATGAGGTTTCTCATTGTTTTATGAGGATTCTCATTGTCTGTTTTATGAGGTTTCTCATTGTCTGTTTGATGAGGTTTCTCATTGTCTGTTTTATGAAGTTTCTCATTGTCTGTTTTTTGAAGTTTCTCATTGTCTGTTTTATGAAGTTTCTCATTTTCTGTTTTATGAGGATTCTGATTATCTGTTTTATGAGGATTCTCAATGTCAGTTTTAGGAGGATTCTCATTGTCTGTTTTATGAGGTTTCTCATTGTCTGTTTTATGAGGTTTCTCATTGTCTGTTTCATGAGGTTTCTCATTGTCTGTTTTATGAGGTTTCTCATTGTCTGTTTTATGAGGTTTCTCATTTTCTGTTTTATGAGGATACTGATTGTCTGTTTTATGAGGATTCTCAATGTCAGTTTTAGGAGGATTCTCATTGTCTGTTTTATGAGGTTTCTCATTGTCTGTTTTATGAGGTTTCTCATTGTCTGTTTTATGAGGATTCTCAATGTCAGTTTTAGGAGGATTCTCATTGTCTGTTTTATGAGGTTTCTCATTGTCTGTTTTATGAGGTTTCTCATTGTCTGTTTTATGAGGTTTCTCATTGTCTGTTTTATGAGGTTTCTCATTGTCTGTTTGATGAGGGTTCTCATTGTCTGTTTTATGAGGGTTCTCATTGTCTGTTTTATGAGGTTTCTCATTGTCTGTTTTATGAGGATTCTCATTGTTTATTTTATGAGGTTTCTCATTGTCTGTTTTGTGAGGATTCTCATTGCCTGTTTTATGACGTTTCTCATTGTTTATTTTATGAAGTTTCTCATTGTCTGTTTTGTGAGGATTCTCATTGCCTGTTTTATGACGTTTCTCATTGTCTGTTTTATGAGGTTTCTCATTGTCTGTTTTATGAGGTTTCTCATTGCCTGTTTTATGAGGTTTCTCATTGTCTCTTTTATTAGGTTTCTCATTGTCTGATTCTCATTGTCTGTTTTATGAGGTTTCTCATTGTCTGTTTTATGAAGTTTCTCATTGTCTGTTTTATGAGGATTCTGATTGCGTTTTATGAGGTTACTCATTGTCTGTTTTATGAGGTTTCTCATTGTTTTATGAGGATTCTCATTGTCTGTTTTATGAGGTTTCTCATTGTCTCTTTTATGAGGATTCTCATTGTCTCTTTTATTAGGTTTCTCATTGTCTGTTTGATGAGGATTCTCATTGTCTGTTTGATGAGGTTTCTCATTGTTAATTTTATGAGGTTTCTCATTGTCTGTTTTATGAGGTTTCTCATTGTCTGTTTTAAGAGGTTTCTCATTGTCTGTTTTATGAGGTTTCTCATTGTCTGTTTTATGAGGATTCTCATTGTCTGTTTTATGAGGTTTCTCATTGCCTGTTTTATGAGGTTTCTCATTGTCTCTTTTATTAGGTTTCTCATTGTCTGATTCTCATTGTCTGTTTTATGAGGTTTCTCATTGTCTGTTTTATGAAGTTTCTCATTGTCTGTTTTATGAGGATTCTGATTGCGTTTTATGAGGTTACTCATTGTCTGTTTTATGAGGTTTCTCATTGTTTTATGAGGATTCTCATTGTCTGTTTTATGAGGTTTCTCATTGTCTGTTTGATGAGGTTTCTCATTGTCTGTTTTATGAAGTTTCTCATTGTCTGTTTTTTGAAGTTTCTCATTGTCTGTTTTATGAAGTTTCTCATTTTCTGTTTTATGAGGATTCTGATTATCTATTTTATGAGGATTCTCAATGTCAGTTTTAGGAGGATTCTCATTGTCTGTTTTATGAGGTTTCTCATTGTCTGTTTTATGAGGTTTCTCATTGTCTGTTTCATGAGGTTTCTCATTGTCTGTTTTATGAGGTTTCTCATTGTCTGTTTTATGAGGTTTCTCATTTTCTGTTTTATGAGGATACTGATTGTCTGTTTTATGAGGATTCTCAATGTCAGTTTTAGGAGGATTCTCATTGTCTGTTTTATGAGGTTTCTCATTGTCTGTTTTATGAGGTTTCTCATTGTCTGTTTTATGAGGATTCTCAATGTCAGTTTTAGGAGGATTCTCATTGTCTGTTTTATGAGGTTTCTCATTGTCTGTTTTATGAGGTTTCTCATTGTCTGTTTTATGAGGTTTCTCATTGTCTGTTTGATGAGGGTTCTCATTGTCTGTTTTATGAGGGTTCTCATTGTCTGTTTTATGAGGTTTCTCATTGTCTGTTTTATGAGGATTCTCATTGTTTATTTTATGAGGTTTCTCATTGTCTGTTTTGTGAGGATTCTCATTGCCTGTTTTATGACGTTTCTCATTGTTTATTTTATGAAGTTTCTCATTGTCTGTTTTGTGAGGATTCTCATTGCCTGTTTTATGACGTTTCTCATTGTCTGTTTTATGAGGTTTCTCATTGTCTGTTTTATGAGGTTTCTCATTGCCTGTTTTATGAGGTTTCTCATTGTCTCTTTTATTAGGTTTCTCATTGTCTGATTCTCATTGTCTGTTTTATGAGGTTTCTCATTGTCTGTTTTATGAAGTTTCTCATTGTCTGTTTTATGAGGATTCTGATTGCGTTTTATGAGGTTACTCATTGTCTGTTTTATGAGGTTTCTCATTGTTTTATGAGGATTCTCATTGTCTGTTTTATGAGGTTTCTCATTGTCTCTTTTATGAGGATTCTCATTGTCTCTTTTATTAGGTTTCTCATTGTCTGTTTGATGAGGATTCTCATTGTCTGTTTGATGAGGTTTCTCATTGTTAATTTTATGAGGTTTCTCATTGTCTGTTTTATGAGGTTTCTCATTGTCTGTTTTAAGAGGTTTCTCATTGTCTGTTTTATGAGGTTTCTCATTGTCTGTTTTATGAGGATTCTCATTGTCTGTTTTATGAGGTTTCTCATTGCCTGTTTTATGAGGTTTCTCATTGTCTCTTTTATTAGGTTTCTCATTGTCTGATTCTCATTGTCTGTTTTATGAGGTTTCTCATTGTCTGTTTTATGAAGTTTCTCATTGTCTGTTTTATGAGGATTCTGATTGCGTTTTATGAGGTTACTCATTGTCTGTTTTATGAGGTTTCTCATTGTTTTATGAGGATTCTCATTGTCTGTTTTATGAGGTTTCTCATTGTCTGTTTGATGAGGTTTCTCATTGTCTGTTTTATGAAGTTTCTCATTGTCTGTTTTTTGAAGTTTCTCATTGTCTGTTTTATGAAGTTTCTCATTTTCTGTTTTATGAGGATTCTGATTATCTATTTTATGAGGATTCTCAATGTCAGTTTTAGGAGGATTCTCATTGTCTGTTTTATGAGGTTTCTCATTGTCTGTTTTATGAGGTTTCTCATTGTCTGTTTCATGAGGTTTCTCATTGTCTGTTTTATGAGGTTTCTCATTGTCTGTTTTATGAGGTTTCTCATTTTCTGTTTTATGAGGATACTGATTGTCTGTTTTATGAGGATTCTCAATGTCAGTTTTAGGAGGATTCTCATTGTCTGTTTTATGAGGTTTCTCATTGTCTGTTTTATGAGGTTTCTCATTGTCTGTTTTATGAGGATTCTCAATGTCAGTTTTAGGAGGATTCTCATTGTCTGTTTTATGAGGTTTCTCATTGTCTGTTTTATGAGGTTTCTCATTGTCTGTTTTATGAGGTTTCTCATTGTCTGTTTGATGAGGGTTCTCATTGTCTGTTTTATGAGGGTTCTCATTGTCTGTTTTATGAGGTTTCTCATTGTCTGTTTTATGAGGATTCTCATTGTTTATTTTATGAGGTTTCTCATTGTCTGTTTTGTGAGGATTCTCATTGCCTGTTTTATGACGTTTCTCATTGTTTATTTTATGAGGTTTCTCATTGTCTGTTTTGTGAGGATTCTCATTGCCTGTTTTATGACGTTTCTCATTGTCTGTTTTATGAGGTTTCTCATTGTCTGTTTTATGAGGTTTCTCATTGTCTGTTTTATGAGGTTTCTCATTGTCTGTTTGATGAGGTTTCTCATTGTCTGTTTTATGAGGTTTCTCATTGTCTGTTTGATGAGGGTTCTCATTGTCTGTTTTATGAGGTTTCTCATTGTCTGTTTTATGAGGTTTCTCATTGTCTGTTTTATGAGGTTTCTCATTGTCTGTTTTATGAGGTTTCTCATTGTCTGTTTTATGAGGTTTCTCATTGTCTGTTTTATGAGGTTACTCATTGTCTGTTTTATGAGGATTCTGATTGTCTGTTTTATGAGGATTCTCAATGTCAGTTTTAGGAGGATTCTCATTGTCTGTTTTATGAGGTTTCTCATTGTCTGTTTTATGAGGATTCTCATTGTCTGTTTTATGAGGTTTCTCATTGTCTGTTTTATGAGGTTTCTCATTGTCTGTTTTATGAGGTTTCTCATTGTCTGTTTCATGAGGTTTCTCATTCTGTTTTTCTCATTGTCTGTTTTATGAGGTTTCTCATTTTCTGTTTTATGAGGATTCTGATTGTCTGTTTTATGAGGATTCTCAATGTCAGTTTTAGGATTCTCATTGTCTGTTTTATGAGGTTTCTCATTGTCTGTTTTATGAGGTTTCTCATTGTCTGTTTTATGAGGTTTCTCATTGTCTGTTTTATGAGGTTTCTCATTGTCTGTTTAATGAGGTTTCTCATTGTCTGTTTGATGAGGATTCTCATTGTCTGTTTGATGAGGTTTCTCATTGTTAATTTTATGAGGTTTCTCATTGTCTGTTTTATGAGGTTTCTCATTGTCTGTTTTATGAGGTTTCTCATTGTCTGTTTTATGAGGTTTCTCATTGTCTGTTTTATGAGGATTCTCATTGTCTGTTTTATGAGGTTTCTCATTGTCTGTTTTATGAGGTTTCTCATTGTCTGTTTTATGAGGTTTCTCATTGTCTGTTTTATGAGGCTCCTGATTGTCTGTTTGATGAGGTTTCTCATTGTCTGTTTTATGAGGTTTCTCATTGTCTGTTTAATGAGGTTTTTCATTGTCTGTTTAATGAGGTTTTTCATTGTCTGTTTTATGAGGTTTCTCATTGTCTGTTTTATGAGGCTCCTGATTGTCTGTTTGATGAGGTTTCTCATTGTCTGTTTTATGAGGTTTCTCATTGCCTGTTTTATGAGGTTTCTCATTGTCTCTTTTATGAGGTTTCTCATTGTCTGTTTTATGAGGTTTCTCATTGTCTGATTCTCATTGTCTGTTTTATGAGGTTTCTCATTGTCTGTTTTATGAAGTTTCTCATTGTCTGTTTTATGAGGATTCTGATTGCGTTTTATGAGGTTACTCATTGTCTGTTTTATGAGGTTTCTCATTGTTTTATGAGGCTTCTCATTGTCTGTTTTATGAGGTTTCTCATTGTCTGTTTGATGAGGTTTCTCATTGTCTGTTTTATGAAGTTTCTCATTGTCTGTTTTTTGAAGTTTCTCATTGTCTGTTTTATGAAGTTTCTCATTGTCTGTTTTATGAGGTTTCTCATTGTCTGTATTATGAGGTTTCTCATTGTCTGTTTAATGAGGTTTCTCATTGTCTGTTTTATGAGGTTTCTCATTGCCTGTTTTATGAGGTTTCTCATTGTCTGTTTTATGAGGTTTCTCATTGTCTGTTTTATGAGGTTTCTCATTTTCTGTTTTATGAGGATTCTGATTGTCTGTTTAATGAGGATTCTCAATGTCAGTTTTAGGATTCTCATTGTCTGTTTTATGAGGTTTCTCATTGTCTGTTTTATGAGGTTTCTCATTGTCTGTTTTATGAGGTTTCTCATTGTCTGTTTTATGAGGTTTTTCATTGTCTGTTTTATGAGGTTTCTCATTGTTTATTTGATGAGGTTACTCATTGTCTGTTTTATGAGGGTTCTCATTGTCTGTTTGATGAGGTTTCTCATTGTCTGTTTTATGAGGTTTCTCATTGTCTGTTTTATGAGGTTTCTCATTGTCTGTTTTATGAGGTTTCTCATTGTCTGTTTTATGAGGTTTCTCATTGTCTGTTTTATGAGGTTACTCATTGTCTGTTTTATGAGGATTCTGATTGTCTGTTTTATGAGGATTCTCATTGTCTGTTTTATGAGGTTTCTCATTGTCTGTTTTATGAGGTTTCTCATTGTCTGTTTTATGAGGTTTCTCATTGTCTGTTTTATGAGGTTTCTCATTGTCTGTTTTATGAGGTTTCTCATTGTCTGTTTTATGAGGTTTCTCATTGTCTGTTTTATGAGGTTTCTCATTGTCTGTTTTATGAGGTTTCTCATTGTCTGTTTTATGAGGTTTCTCATTGTCTGTTTTATGAGGTTTCTCATTGTTTATTTTATGAGGTTTCTCATTGTCTGTTTTATGAGGTTTCTCATTGTCTGTTTTATGAGGTTTCTCATTGTCTGTTTTATGAGGTTTCTCATTGTCTGTTTTATGAGGTTTCTCATGGTCTGTTTTATGAGGTTTCTCATGGTCTGTTTTATGAGGTTTCTCATTGTCTGTTTTGTGAGGTTTCTCATTGTCTGTTTTGTGAGGATTCTCATTGCCTGTTTTATGAGGTTTTTCATTGTCTGTTTAATGAAGTTTCTCATTGTCTGTTTTTTGAAGTTTCTCTTTGTCTGTTTTATGAAGTTTCTCATTGTCTGTTTTATGAGGTTTCTCATTGTCTGTTTTATGAGGTTTCTCATTGTCTGTTTTATGAGGATTCTCATTGTCTGTTTTATGAGGTTTCTCATTGTCTGTTTTATGAGGTTTCTCATTGTCTGTTTAATGAGGTTTTTCATTGTCTGTTTAATGAGGTTTTTCATTGTCTGTTTTATGAGGTTTCTCATTGTCTGTTTTATGAGGTTTCTCATTGTCTGTTTTATGAGGTTTCTCATTGTCTGTTTTATGAGGATTCTCATTGTCTCTTTTATTAGGTTTCTCATTGTCTCTTTTATTAGGTTTCTCATTGTCTGTTTTAGGAGGTTTCTCATTGTCTGTTTTATGAGGTTTCTCATTGTCTATTTTATGAGGTTTCTCATTGTCTGTTTTATGAGGTTTCTCATTGTCTGTTTTATGAGGTTTCTCATTGTCTCTTTTATGAGGTTTCTCATTGTCTGTTTTATGAGGTTTCTCATTGTCTGTTTTATGAGGTTTCTCATTGTCTGTTTTATGAGGATTCTCATTGTCTGTTTTATGAGGTTTCTCATTGCCTGTTTTATTAGGCTTCTCATTGTCTGTTTGATGAGGATTCTCATTGTCTGTTTTATGAGGTTTCTCATTGTCTGTTTTATGAGGTTTCTCATTGTCTATTTTATGAGGTTTCTCATTGTTAATTTTATGAGGTTTCTCATTGTCTGTTTTATGAGGTTTCTCATTGTCTGTTTTATGAGGTTTCTCATTGTCTGTTTTATGAGGTTTCTCATTGTCTGTTTTATGAGGTTTCTCATTGTCTGTTTTATGAGGTTTCTCATTGTCTGTTTTATGAGGATTCTCATTGTCTGTTTTATGAGGTTTCTCATTGCCTGTTTTATGAGGTTTCTCATTGTCTCTTTTATTAGGTTTCTCATTGTCTGATTCTCATTGTCTGTTTTATGAGGTTTCTCATTGTCTGTTTTATGAAGTTTCTCATTGTCTGTTTGATGAGGGTTCTCATTGTCTGTTTGATGAGGCTCCTGATTGTCTGTTTGATGAGGTTTCTCATTGTCTGTTTGATGAGGGTTCTCATTGTCTGTTTTATGAGGGTTCTCATTGTCTGTTTTATGAGGTTTCTCATTGTCTGTTTGATGAGGGTTCTCATTGTCTGTTTGATGAGGCTCCTGATTGTCTGTTTGATGAGGTTTCTCATTGTCTGTTTGATGAGGGTTCTCATTGTCTGTTTTATGAGGGTTCTCATTGTCTGTTTTATGAGGTTTCTCATTGTCTGTTTGATGAGGGTTCTCATTGTCTGTTTGATGAGGCTCCTGATTGTCTGTTTGATGAGGTTTCTCATTGTCTGTTTTATGAGGTTTCTCATTGTCTGTTTTATGAGGTTTCTCATTGTCTGTTTTATGAGGTTTCTCATTGTCTGTTTTATGAGGATTCTCATTGTCTGTTTTATGAGGATTCTCATTGTCTCTTTTATTAGGTTTCTCATTGTCTGTTTGATGAGGATTCTCATTGTCTGTTTTATGAGGTTTCTCATTGTCTGTTTTATGAGGTTTCTCATTGTCTGTTTTATGAGGTTTCTCATTGTCTATTTTATGAGGTTTCTCATTGTCTGTTTTATGAGGTTTCTCATTGTCTCTTTTATGAGGATTCTCATTGTCTCTTTTATTAGGTTTCTCATTGTCTGTTTTATGAGGTATCTCATTGTCTCTTTTATGAGGATTCTCATTGTCTCTTTTATTAGGTTTCTCATTGTCTGTTTGATGAGGATTCTCATTGTCTGTTTGATGAGGTTTCTCATTGTTAATTTTATGAGGTTTCTCATTGTCTGTTTTATGAGGTTTCTCATTGTCTGTTTTATGAGGTTTCTCATTGTCTGTTTTATGAGGTTTCTCATTGTCTGTTTTATGAGGTTTCTCATTGTCTGTTTTATGAGGTTTCTCATTGTCTGTTTTATGAGGATTCTCATTGTCTGTTTTATGAGGTTTCTCATTGCCTGTTTTATGAGGTTTCTCATTGTCTCTTTTATTAGGTTTCTCATTGTCTGATTCTCATTGTCTGTTTTATGTGGTTTCTCATTGTCTGTTTTATGAAGTTTCTCATTGTCTGTTTTATGAGGATTCTGATTGCGTTTTATGAGGTTACTCATTGTCTGTTTTATGAGGTTTCTCATTGTTTTATGAGGATTCTCATTGTCTGTTTTATGAGGTTTCTCATTGTCTGTTTGATGAGGTTTCTCATTGTCTGTTTTATGAAGTTTCTCATTGTCTGTTTTTTGAAGTTTCTCATTGTCTGTTTTATGAAGTTTCTCATTGTCTGTTTTATGAGGTTTCTCATTGTCTGTTTTATGAGGTTTCTCATTGTCTGTTTTATGAGGTTTCTCATTGTCTGTTTTATGAAGTTTCTCATTGTCTGTTTTATGAGGTTTCTCATTGTCTGTTTTATGACGTTTCTCATTGTCTGTTTTATGAGGTTTCTCATTGTCTGTTTTATGAGGTTTCTCATTGTCTGTTTCATGAGGTTTCTCATTGTCTGTTTTATGAGGTTTCTCATTGTCTGTTTTATGAGGTTTCTCATTTTCTGTTTTATGAGGATTCTGATTGTCTGTTTTATGAGGATTCTCAATGTCAGTTTTAGGATTCTCATTGTCTGTTTTATGAGGTTTCTCATTGTCTGTTTTATGAGGTTTCTCATTGTCTGTTTTATGAGGTTTCTCATTGTCTGTTTTATGAGGTTTCTCATTGTCTGTTTTATGAGGTTTCTCATTGTCTGTTTAATGAGGTTTTTCATTGTCTGTTTTATGAGGTTTCTCATTGTTTATTTGATGAGGTTACTCATTGTCTGTTTTATGAGGGTTCTCATTGTCTGTTTGATGAGGTTTCTCATTGTCTGTTTTATGAGGTTTCTCATCGTCTGTTTTATGAGGATTCTCATTGTCTGTTTTATGAGGTTTCTCATTGCCTGTTTTATGAGGTTACTCATTGTCTGTTTTATGAGGTTTCTGATTGCCTGTTTTATGTGGATTCTCATTGTCTGTTTTATGAGGTTTCTCATTGTCTGTTTTATGAGGTTTCTCATTTTTTATTTTATGAGGATTCTCATTGTGTATTTTATGAGGATTCTCATTGTCTGTTTTATGAGGATTCTCATTGTCTCTTTTATTAGGTTTCTCATTGTCTGTTTGATGAGGTTTCTCATTGTCTGTTTTACGAAGTTTCTCATTGTCTGTTTTATGAGGATTCTCATTGTCTGTTTTATGAGGTTTCTTATTGTCTCTTTTATGAGGATTCTCATTGTCTCTTTTATTAGGTTTCTCATTGTCTGTTTGATGAGGATTCTCATTGTCTGTTTGATGAGGTTTCTCATTGTTTATTTTATGAGGTTTCTCATTGTCTGTTTTATGAGGTTTCTCATTGTCTGTTTTATGAGGTTTCTCATTGTCTGTTTTATGAGGTTTCTCATTGTCTGTTTTATGAGGTTTCTCATTGTCTGTTTTATGAGGATTCTCATTGTCTTTTTTATGAGGTTTCTCATTGCCTGTTTTATGAGGTTTCTCATTGTCTCTTTTATTAGGTTTCTCATTGTCTGATT
The DNA here is from genome assembly GCF_964187855.1 of Myxine glutinosa. NCBI lineage: Eukaryota > Metazoa > Chordata > Myxini > Myxiniformes > Myxinidae > Myxine > Myxine glutinosa. The sequence continues at coordinate 27,514,204 of NC_136265.1, forward strand.
CATGAGGTTTCTCATTGTCTGTTTTATGAAGTTTCTCATTGTCTGTTTTATGAGGATTCTGATTGCGTTTTATGAGGTTACTCATTGTCTGTTTTATGAGGTTTCTCATTGTCTGTTTTATGAGGATTCTCATTGTCTGTTTTATGAGGTTTCTCATTGTCTGTTTTATGAGGATTCTCATTGTCTCTTTATTAGGTTTCTCATTGTCTGTTTGATGAGGATTCTCATTGTCTGTTTGATGAGGTTTCTCATTGTCTGTTTTATGAAGTTTCTCATTGTCTGTTTTATGAGGTTTCTCATTTTCTGTTTTATGAGGTTTCTCATTGTCTGTTTTATGAGGTTTCTCATTGTCTGTTTTATGAGGATTCTCATTGTCTGTTTTATGAGGTTTCTCATTGTCTGTTTTATGATGTTTCTCATTGTCTGTTTTATGAGGTTTCTCATTGTCTGTTTTATGAGGTTTCTCATTTTCTATTTTATGAGGATTCTCATTGTTTATTTTATGAGGTTTCTCATTGTCTGTTTTATGAGGTTTCTCATTGTCTGTTTTATGAGGTTTCTCATTGTTTATTTTAGGAGGATTCTCATTGTGTATTTTATGAGGATTCTCATAGTCTGTTTTATGAGGTTTCTCATTGTCTGTTTTATGAGGATTCTCATTGTCTGTTTTATGAGGTTTCTCATTGTCTGTTTTATGAGGATTCTCATTGTCTCTTTTATTAGGTTTCTCATTGTCTGTTTGATGAGGATTCTCATTGTCTGTTTTATGAGGTTTCTCATTGTCTGTTTTATGAAGTTTCTCATTGTCTGTTTTATGAGGTTTCTCATTGTCTGTTTTATGAGGTTTCTCATTGTCTGTTTTATGAGGTTTCTCATTGTCTGTTTTATGAGGATTCTCATTGTCTGTTTTATGAGGTTTCTCATTGTCTGTTTTATGATGTTTCTCATTGTCTGTTTTATGAGGTTTCTCATTGTCTGTTTTATGAGGTTTCTCATTTTCTATTTGATGAGGATTCTCATTGTGTATTTTATGAGGATTCTCATTGTTTCTTTTATGAGGTTTCTCATTGTCTGTTTTATGAGGTTTCTCATTGTCTGTTTTATGAGGTTTCTCATTGTCTGTTTTATGAGGTTTCTCATTGTTTATTTTATGAGGATTCTCATTGTGTATTTTATGAGGATTCTCATTGTTTATTTTATGAGGATTCTCATTGTTTATTTTATGAGGATTCTCATTGTTTATTTTATGAGGTTTCTCATTGTCTGTTTTATGAGGTTTCTCATTGTCTGTTTTATGAGGCTTCTCATTGTCTGTTTTATGAGGTTTCTCATTGTCTGTTTTATGAGGTTTCTCATTGTCTGTTTTATGAGGTTTCTCATTGTCTGTTTTATGAGGATTCTCATTGTCTGTTTTATGAGGATTCTCATTGTCTGTTTTATGAGGTTTCTCATTGTCTGTTTTATGAGGTTTCTCATTGTCTGTGTTATGAGGTTTCTCATTGTCTGTTTTATGAGGTTTCTCATTGTCTGTTTTATGAGGATTCTCAATGTCTGTTTTATGAGGTTTCTCATTGTCTGTTTTATGAGGTTACTCATTGTCTGTTTTAATAGGTTTCTGATTGCCTGTTTTAATAGGTTTCTCATTGTCTGTTTTATGAGGATTCTCATTGTCTGTTTTAATAGGTTTCTCATTGTCTGTTTTATGAGGATTCTCATTGTCTGTTTTATGAGGATTCTCATTGTCTGTTTTATGAGGTTTCTCATTGTCTGTTTTATGAGGTTTCTCATTGTCTGTTTTATGAGGTTTCTCATTGTCTGTTTTGTGAGGATTCTCATTGCCTGTTTTATGACGTTTCTCATTGTTTATTTTATGAGGTTTCTCATTGTCTGTTTTGTGAGGATTCTCATTGCCTGTTTTATGACGTTTCTCATTGTCTGTTTTATGAGGTTTCTCATTGTCTGTTTTATGAGGTTTCTCATTGTCTGTTTTATGAGGTTTCTCATTGTCTGTTTGATGAGGTTTCTCATTGTCTGTTTTATGAGGTTTCTCATTGTCTGTTTGATGAGGGTTCTCATTGTCTGTTTTATGAGGTTTCTCATTGTCTGTTTTATGAGGTTTCTCATTGTCTGTTTTATGAGGTTTCTCATTGTCTGTTTTATGAGGTTTCTCATTGTCTGTTTTATGAGGTTTCTCATTGTCTGTTTTATGAGGTTACTCATTGTCTGTTTTATGAGGATTCTGATTGTCTGTTTTATGAGGATTCTCAATGTCAGTTTTAGGAGGATTCTCATTGTCTGTTTTATGAGGTTTCTCATTGTCTGTTTTATGAGGATTCTCATTGTCTGTTTTATGAGGTTTCTCATTGTCTGTTTTATGAGGTTTCTCATTGTCTGTTTTATGAGGTTTCTCATTGTCTGTTTCATGAGGTTTCTCATTCTGTTTTTCTCATTGTCTGTTTTATGAGGTTTCTCATTTTCTGTTTTATGAGGATTCTGATTGTCTGTTTTATGAGGATTCTCAATGTCAGTTTTAGGATTCTCATTGTCTGTTTTATGAGGTTTCTCATTGTCTGTTTTATGAGGTTTCTCATTGTCTGTTTTATGAGGTTTCTCATTGTCTGTTTTATGAGGTTTCTCATTGTCTGTTTAATGAGGTTTCTCATTGTCTGTTTGATGAGGATTCTCATTGTCTGTTTGATGAGGTTTCTCATTGTTAATTTTATGAGGTTTCTCATTGTCTGTTTTATGAGGTTTCTCATTGTCTGTTTTATGAGGTTTCTCATTGTCTGTTTTATGAGGTTTCTCATTGTCTGTTTTATGAGGATTCTCATTGTCTGTTTTATGAGGTTTCTCATTGTCTGTTTTATGAGGTTTCTCATTGTCTGTTTTATGAGGTTTCTCATTGTCTGTTTTATGAGGCTCCTGATTGTCTGTTTGATGAGGTTTCTCATTGTCTGTTTTATGAGGTTTCTCATTGTCTGTTTAATGAGGTTTTTCATTGTCTGTTTAATGAGGTTTTTCATTGTCTGTTTTATGAGGTTTCTCATTGTCTGTTTTATGAGGCTCCTGATTGTCTGTTTGATGAGGTTTCTCATTGTCTGTTTTATGAGGTTTCTCATTGCCTGTTTTATGAGGTTTCTCATTGTCTCTTTTATGAGGTTTCTCATTGTCTGTTTTATGAGGTTTCTCATTGTCTGATTCTCATTGTCTGTTTTATGAGGTTTCTCATTGTCTGTTTTATGAAGTTTCTCATTGTCTGTTTTATGAGGATTCTGATTGCGTTTTATGAGGTTACTCATTGTCTGTTTTATGAGGTTTCTCATTGTTTTATGAGGCTTCTCATTGTCTGTTTTATGAGGTTTCTCATTGTCTGTTTGATGAGGTTTCTCATTGTCTGTTTTATGAAGTTTCTCATTGTCTGTTTTTTGAAGTTTCTCATTGTCTGTTTTATGAAGTTTCTCATTGTCTGTTTTATGAGGTTTCTCATTGTCTGTTTTATGAGGATTCTCATTGTCTCTTTTATTAGGTTTCTCATTGTCTCTTTTATTAGGTTTCTCATTGTCTGTTTTAGGAGGTTTCTCATTGTCTGTTTTATGAGGTTTCTCATTGTCTATTTTATGAGGTTTCTCATTGTCTGTTTTATGAGGTTTCTCATTGTCTGTTTTATGAGGTTTCTCATTGTCTCTTTTATGAGGTTTCTCATTGTCTGTTTTATGAGGTTTCTCATTGTCTGTTTTATGAGGTTTCTCATTGTCTGTTTTATGAGGATTCTCATTGTCTGTTTTATGAGGTTTCTCATTGCCTGTTTTATTAGGCTTCTCATTGTCTGTTTGATGAGGATTCTCATTGTCTGTTTTATGAGGTTTCTCATTGTCTGTTTTATGAGGTTTCTCATTGTCTATTTTATGAGGTTTCTCATTGTTAATTTTATGAGGTTTCTCATTGTCTGTTTTATGAGGTTTCTCATTGTCTGTTTTATGAGGTTTCTCATTGTCTGTTTTATGAGGTTTCTCATTGTCTGTTTTATGAGGTTTCTCATTGTCTGTTTTATGAGGTTTCTCATTGTCTGTTTTATGAGGATTCTCATTGTCTGTTTTATGAGGTTTCTCATTGCCTGTTTTATGAGGTTTCTCATTGTCTCTTTTATTAGGTTTCTCATTGTCTGATTCTCATTGTCTGTTTTATGAGGTTTCTCATTGTCTGTTTTATGAAGTTTCTCATTGTCTGTTTGATGAGGGTTCTCATTGTCTGTTTGATGAGGCTCCTGATTGTCTGTTTGATGAGGTTTCTCATTGTCTGTTTGATGAGGGTTCTCATTGTCTGTTTTATGAGGGTTCTCATTGTCTGTTTTATGAGGTTTCTCATTGTCTGTTTGATGAGGGTTCTCATTGTCTGTTTGATGAGGCTCCTGATTGTCTGTTTGATGAGGTTTCTCATTGTCTGTTTGATGAGGGTTCTCATTGTCTGTTTTATGAGGGTTCTCATTGTCTGTTTTATGAGGTTTCTCATTGTCTGTTTGATGAGGGTTCTCATTGTCTGTTTGATGAGGCTCCTGATTGTCTGTTTGATGAGGTTTCTCATTGTCTGTTTTATGAGGTTTCTCATTGTCTGTTTTATGAGGTTTCTCATTGTCTGTTTTATGAGGTTTCTCATTGTCTGTTTTATGAGGATTCTCATTGTCTGTTTTATGAGGATTCTCATTGTCTCTTTTATTAGGTTTCTCATTGTCTGTTTGATGAGGATTCTCATTGTCTGTTTTATGAGGTTTCTCATTGTCTGTTTTATGAGGTTTCTCATTGTCTGTTTTATGAGGTTTCTCATTGTCTATTTTATGAGGTTTCTCATTGTCTGTTTTATGAGGTTTCTCATTGTCTCTTTTATGAGGATTCTCATTGTCTCTTTTATTAGGTTTCTCATTGTCTGTTTTATGAGGTATCTCATTGTCTCTTTTATGAGGATTCTCATTGTCTCTTTTATTAGGTTTCTCATTGTCTGTTTGATGAGGATTCTCATTGTCTGTTTGATGAGGTTTCTCATTGTTAATTTTATGAGGTTTCTCATTGTCTGTTTTATGAGGTTTCTCATTGTCTGTTTTATGAGGTTTCTCATTGTCTGTTTTATGAGGTTTCTCATTGTCTGTTTTATGAGGTTTCTCATTGTCTGTTTTATGAGGTTTCTCATTGTCTGTTTTATGAGGATTCTCATTGTCTGTTTTATGAGGTTTCTCATTGCCTGTTTTATGAGGTTTCTCATTGTCTCTTTTATTAGGTTTCTCATTGTCTGATTCTCATTGTCTGTTTTATGTGGTTTCTCATTGTCTGTTTTATGAAGTTTCTCATTGTCTGTTTTATGAGGATTCTGATTGTGTTTTATGAGGTTACTCATTGTCTGTTTTATGAGGTTTCTCATTGTTTTATGAGGATTCTCATTGTCTGTTTTATGAGGTTTCTCATTGTCTGTTTGATGAGGTTTCTCATTGTCTGTTTTATGAAGTTTCTCATTGTCTGTTTTTTGAAGTTTCTCATTGTCTGTTTTATGAAGTTTCTCATTGTCTGTTTTATGAGGTTTCTCATTGTCTGTTTTATGAGGTTTCTCATTGTCTGTTTTATGAGGTTTCTCATTGTCTGTTTTATGAAGTTTCTCATTGTCTGTTTTATGAGGTTTCTCATTGTCTGTTTTATGACGTTTCTCATTGTCTGTTTTATGAGGTTTCTCATTGTCTGTTTTATGAGGTTTCTCATTGTCTGTTTCATGAGGTTTCTCATTGTCTGTTTTATGAGGTTTCTCATTGTCTGTTTTATGAGGTTTCTCATTTTCTGTTTTATGAGGATTCTGATTGTCTGTTTTATGAGGATTCTCAATGTCAGTTTTAGGATTCTCATTGTCTGTTTTATGAGGTTTCTCATTGTCTGTTTTATGAGGTTTCTCATTGTCTGTTTTATGAGGTTTCTCATTGTCTGTTTTATGAGGTTTCTCATTGTCTGTTTTATGAGGTTTCTCATTGTCTGTTTAATGAGGTTTTTCATTGTCTGTTTAATGAGGTTTTTCATTGTCTGTTTTATGAGGTTTCTCATTGTTTATTTGATGAGGTTACTCATTGTCTGTTTTATGAGGGTTCTCATTGTCTGTTTGATGAGGTTTCTCATTGTCTGTTTTATGAGGTTTCTCATCGTCTGTTTTATGAGGATTCTCATTGTCTGTTTTATGAGGTTTCTCATTGCCTGTTTTATGAGGTTACTCATTGTCTGTTTTATGAGGTTTCTGATTGCCTGTTTTATGTGGATTCTCATTGTCTGTTTTATGAGGTTTCTCATTGTCTGTTTTATGAGGTTTCTCATTTTTTATTTTATGAGGATTCTCATTGTGTATTTTATGAGGATTCTCATTGTCTGTTTTATGAGGATTCTCATTGTCTCTTTTATTAGGTTTCTCATTGTCTGTTTGATGAGGTTTCTCATTGTCTGTTTTACGAAGTTTCTCATTGTCTGTTTTATGAGGATTCTCATTGTCTGTTTTATGAGGTTTCTTATTGTCTCTTTTATGAGGATTCTCATTGTCTCTTTTATTAGGTTTCTCATTGTCTGTTTGATGAGGATTCTCATTGTCTGTTTGATGAGGTTTCTCATTGTTTATTTTATGAGGTTTCTCATTGTCTGTTTTATGAGGTTTCTCATTGTCTGTTTTATGAGGTTTCTCATTGTCTGTTTTATGAGGTTTCTCATTGTCTGTTTTATGAGGTTTCTCATTGTCTGTTTTATGAGGATTCTCATTGTCTTTTTTATGAGGTTTCTCATTGCCTGTTTTATGAGGTTTCTCATTGTCTCTTTTATTAGGTTTCTCATTGTCTGATTCATGAGGTTTCTCATTGTCTGTTTTATGAAGTTTCTCATTGTCTGTTTTATGAGGATTCTGATTGCGTTTTATGAGGTTACTCATTGTCTGTTTTATGAGGTTTCTCATTGTCTGTTTTATGAGGATTCTCATTGTCTGTTTTATGAGGTTTCTCATTGTCTGTTTTATGAGGATTCTCATTGTCTCTTTATTAGGTTTCTCATTGTCTGTTTGATGAGGATTCTCATTGTCTGTTTGATGAGGTTTCTCATTGTCTGTTTTATGAAGTTTCTCATTGTCTGTTTTATGAGGTTTCTCATTTTCTGTTTTATGAGGTTTCTCATTGTCTGTTTTATGAGGTTTCTCATTGTCTGTTTTATGAGGATTCTCATTGTCTGTTTTATGAGGTTTCTCATTGTCTGTTTTATGATGTTTCTCATTGTCTGTTTTATGAGGTTTCTCATTGTCTGTTTTATGAGGTTTCTCATTTTCTATTTTATGAGGATTCTCATTGTTTATTTTATGAGGTTTCTCATTGTCTGTTTTATGAGGTTTCTCATTGTCTGTTTTATGAGGTTTCTCATTGTTTATTTTAGGAGGATTCTCATTGTGTATTTTATGAGGATTCTCATAGTCTGTTTTATGAGGTTTCTCATTGTCTGTTTTATGAGGATTCTCATTGTCTGTTTTATGAGGTTTCTCATTGTCTGTTTTATGAGGATTCTCATTGTCTCTTTTATTAGGTTTCTCATTGTCTGTTTGATGAGGATTCTCATTGTCTGTTTTATGAGGTTTCTCATTGTCTGTTTTATGAAGTTTCTCATTGTCTGTTTTATGAGGTTTCTCATTGTCTGTTTTATGAGGTTTCTCATTGTCTGTTTTATGAGGTTTCTCATTGTCTGTTTTATGAGGATTCTCATTGTCTGTTTTATGAGGTTTCTCATTGTCTGTTTTATGATGTTTCTCATTGTCTGTTTTATGAGGTTTCTCATTATCTGTTTTATGAGGTTTCTCATTTTCTATTTGATGAGGATTCTCATTGTGTATTTTATGAGGATTCTCATTGTTTCTTTTATGAGGTTTCTCATTGTCTGTTTTATGAGGTTTCTCATTGTCTGTTTTATGAGGTTTCTCATTGTCTGTTTTATAAGGTTTCTCATTGTTTATTTTATGAGGATTCTCATTGTGTATTTTATGAGGATTCTCATTGTTTATTTTATGAGGATTCTCATTGTTTATTTTATGAGGATTCTCATTGTTTATTTTATGAGGTTTCTCATTGTCTGTTTTATGAGGTTTCTCATTGTCTGTTTTATGAGGCTTCTCATTGTCTGTTTTATGAGGTTTCTCATTGTCTGTTTTATGAGGTTTCTCATTGTCTGTTTTATGAGGTTTCTCATTGTCTGTTTTATGAGGATTCTCATTGTCTGTTTTATGAGGATTCTCATTGTCTGTTTTATGAGGTTTCTCATTGTCTGTTTTATGAGGTTTCTCATTGTCTGTGTTATGAGGTTTCTCATTGTCTGTTTTATGAGGTTTCTCATTGTCTGTTTTATGAGGATTCTCAATGTCTGTTTTATGAGGTTTCTCATTGTCTGTTTTATGAGGTTACTCATTGTCTGTTTTAATAGGTTTCTGATTGCCTGTTTTAATAGGTTTCTCATTGTCTGTTTTATGAGGATTCTCATTGTCTGTTTTATGAGGATTCTCATTGTCTGTTTTATGAGGTTTCTCATTGTCTGTTTTATGAGGTTTCTCATTGTCTGTTTTATGAGGTTTCTCATTGTCTGTTTTATGAGGTTTCTCATTGTTTAATGAGGTTTTTCATTGTCTGTTTTATGAGGGTTCTCATTGTTTATTTTATGAGGTTACTCATTGTCTGTTTTATGAGGTTTCTCATTGTCTGTTTTATGAGGTTTCTCATCGTCTGTTTTATGAGGTTTCTCATCGTCTATTTTATGAGGATTCTTATTGTCTGTTTTATGAGGTTTCTCATTGTCTGTTTGATGAGGATTATCATTGTCTGTTTTATGAGGTTTCTCATTGTCTGTTTTATGAAGTTTCTCATTGTCTGTTTTATGAAGTTTCTCATTGTCTGTTTTATGAGGTTTCTCATTGTCTGTTTTATGAGGTTTCTCATTGTCTGTTTTATGAGGTTTCTCATTGTCTGTTTTATGAGGTTTCTCATTGTCTGTTTTATGAGGTTTCTCATCGTCTCTTTTATGAGGATTCTCATTGTCTCTTTTATGAGGATTCTCATTGTCTCTTTTATTAGGTTTCTCATTGTCTCTTTTATTAGGTTTCTCATTGTCTGTTTGATGAGGATTCTCATTGTCTGTTTGATGAGGTTTCTCATTGTTTATTTTATGACGTTTCTCATTGTCTGTCTTATGAGGTTTCTCATTGTCTGTTTTATGAGGTTTCTCATTGTCTGTTTTATGAGGTTTCTCATTGTCTGTTTTATGAGGAATCTCATTGTCTGTTTTATGAGGTTTCTCATTGTCTGTTTTATGAGGATTCTCATTGTCTGTTTTATGAGGTTTCTCATTGCCTGTTTTATGAGGTTTCTCATTGCCTGTTTTATGAGGTTTCTCATTGCCTGTTTTATGAGGTTTCTCATTGCCTGTTTTATGAGGTTTCTCATTGCCTGTTTTATGAGGTTTCTCATTGCCTGTTTTATGAGGTTTCTCATTGTCTCTTTTATTAGGTTTCTCATTGTCTGATTCTCATTGTCTGTTTTATGAGGTTTCTCATTGTCTGTTTTATGAAGTTTCTCATTGTCTGTTTTATGAGGATTCTGATTGCGTTTTATGAGGTTACTCATTGTCTGTTTTATGAGGTTTCTCATTGTCTGTTTTATGATCATTCTCATTGTCTGTTTTATGAGGTTTCTCATTGTCTGTTTTATGAGGATTCTCATTGTCTCTTTTATTAGGTTTCTCATTGTCTGTATGATGAGGATTCTCATTGTCTGTTTGATGAGGTTTCTCATTGTCTGTTTTATGAAGTTTCTCATTGTCTGTTTTATGAGGTTTCTCATTGTCTGTTTTATGAGGTTTCTCATTGTCTGTTTTATGAGGTTTCTCATTGTCTGTTTTATGAGGTTTCTCATTGTCTGTTTTATGAGGATTCTCATTGTGTATTTTATGAGGATTCTCATTGTTTATTTTATGAGGATTCTCATTGTTTATTTTATGAGGTTTCTCATTGTCTGTTTTATGAGGTTTCTCATTGTCTGTTTTATGAGGTTTCTCATTGTCTGTTTTATGAGGTTTCTCATTGTCTGTTTTATGAGGTTTCTCATTGTCTGTTTTATGAGGATTCTCATTGTCTGTTTTATGAGGTTTCTCATTGCCTGTTTTATGAAGTTTCTCATTGTCTGTTTTATGAGGATTCTCATTGTCTGTTTTATGAGGTTTCTCATTGTCTGTTTTATGAGGTTTCTCATTGTCTGTTTTATGAGGTTTCTCATTGTCTGTTTTATGAGGATTCTCATTGTCATTTTTATGAGGTTTCTCATTGTCTGTTTTATGAGGTTTCTCATTGTCTGTTTTGTGAGGTTTCTCATTGTTTATTTTGTGAGGTTTCTCATTGTTTATTTTATGAGGTTTTTCATTGTTTTTTTAATGAGGTTTCTCATTGTCTATTTTGAGGTTTCTCATTGTCTGTTTTATAAGGTTTCTCATTGTTTATTTTATGAAGTTTCTGATTGTCTATTTTGAGGTTTCTCATTGTCTTTTATGAGGTTTCTCATTGTCTGTTTTATGAGGTTTCTCATTGTCTATTTTGAGGTTTCTCATTGTCTGTTTTATGAAGTTTCTCATTGTCTATTTTGAGTTTTCTCATTTTTTATTTAATGAGGTTTCTGATTACCTTTTTATGAAGTTTCTCATTGGCTGGTTTATGAATGTTCTGATTACTGTTGTCTATTGTTGGGTTTAAAGTGCTCTGTGATTGCTGTTTTGAGGTGGCATATCTTTATACTTATTCCTGTACAGCTGCTCTCTGTTTCCCTGTTGTGTACAAGTTCCCTCTGATTGCTTCTTTTTGCACATCCTTTATCTGATTGCCTGTTAATGTATAGCTCTCAAGTCATCTTCCATCCTTACTCTTGATATTGTCTATCCACCACGTCTAGCCCACTCATCATGCAGGCATCTTGGTACCTCATTTGTCCATCTATAATCCCATGTCTGCCGATTCCATGCTGTCCCCATACTGTCCCACCGTCAATTCCACACTGTCTCCATTGCATCGTTTGTCATGGTGCTCTTCCACATGTATTCATTTTGTGTTGGTAAACAGTTGCTGTTTGATTGATAACAATGTTCGCTGTGGCAGGGCGAACGTGGACCGAGAGGCCTACCTGGATTACCGGGACTGGTCGGAGTGATGGTAAGAAAATCACAAAAGGAAATTCTCACACCGACATTCGTAGTAACCAGAAAATGCTTTTCCGTGATCTCTGTTTATCATTTGTATCTATCAGCATTATTAGGCCGTCCACCGCACAGTGGGAGATGGGGTTTTTCAATCACTTCTGTGTGTGTGTGTGTGTGTGTGTGTGTGTGTGTGTGTGTGTGTGTGTGTGTGTGTGTGTGTGTGTGCGTGCAGGCCGTAACTTTTCATTACCACTTGAGCTTTTGCCATCAAACTTCATCAGATCATCTGAAATTTTAAGAATTTGCAAATTGGGTCACAAATTTGATTCACCAATCAAAAGCTAGAAGGTGATTGTTTTTTTTTAGATCAAAAGGTCAAAGGTCAAGGTCGCATAAAATTGTCAATTTTCATCTGATTGGCTTGAAATTTGAGCAGGGTTTGTATATTGGGTCAACAACAACAACATGCATTTTAAGGCCATGTTCCCTGCAAGAGCTGGGGTTAGCCTTGCGGTCCCCATGACAATCTTCTCCATTTTGCCCTATTTTCTGCATCTCCCCTTGTTAACCCCCTTGCCCGCATTTCTTCTTCCACCATCTTTAGCCAAGTTTTTCTCGGTCTTCCCCATCCTCGACCTCCTTCTACATTCATTTCCATCACTCTTCTCAACCAGTCACTTTCATCCTTCCTCAACACATGACCAAACTATCTCAACCTGTCCTCTTCACAGCATCAATCACAGGCTCTATTCCCATCATCTTTCGCAATTCGTCATTTGTCTTCCCCTCTCTCAACGATACTCCGCACATCCACCGAACCATTCGCATTTCCACCCTTTCCAGCCTTCGTTGCTGCTCTACGTTCATTACCCATGTCTCGCTCCCATAAATCATAACACTTCTCACACATGCAGCATACACCTTTCCCTTCAGCTTCAACGACACTCCCCTCCTCATCACCACGCCACTCAGTTCCCAAAACTTCTTCCATGCACATCTCACTCGAGCAACCGTTGCCGAGTCTGATCCACCTTCTCCATTCAGCATGTCTCCGAGGTAGCAAAATGTTTTCACACCTTCCAGCTTCACGCCGTCTCCAAGATCCAACTCAACATTTCCTCCATCTGCAGCTCCCTCTGTGCACACCTTACACTTGAATGTAGCTGCCACACTGGTTAATGACCCTCTCAAACCACTACATTTTTGATGAACCCACTCAGCGCACATTGTACATTGAATGGAGTTCACTCCGACACCCTTCCTGCACACAGCACACGTCCACTTCCCAGTTCTTTCAACCTCACCACATGCTTTATATATATAATTATATCCTTGATATATATATATATATATACATACACACACACACATACATACATATTACATACTGTATACAGTGCATGCAGAAAGTATTCAGACCGCTTCACTTTTTTCACATTTTGTTATGTTGCTGCCTGATGCCATAAAGCCCATATCGGTGGGGTGTTGCAGTGATGGTTGTCCTTCTGGAAGATTCTCCCATCTCCACACAGGATCTCTGGAGCTCAGCCAGAGTGACCATCGGGTTCTTGGCCACCTCTCTTACCAAGGCCGTTCTCCCCCGATTGCTCAGTTTGGCCGGGCGGCCACCTCTAGGAAGAGTCCTGGTTGTACCAAACTTCTTCCATTTAAGAATTAAGGAGGCCACTGTGCTCTTGGGAACCTTCAATGCAGCAGAATTGTTTTTTGTAGGCTTCCCCAGATCTGTGCCTCGACGCAATCCTGGCTCTGAGCTCTGCAGGCAGTTCCTTCGACCTCATGGCTTGGTTTTTCCTCTGATATGCATTGTCAGCTGTAAGACCTTATATAGACAGGTGTGTGCCTTTCCAAATCATGTCCAATCAATTGAATTTACCACAGGTGGACTCCAATCAAGGTGTAGAAACATCTCAAAGATGATCAAGAGAAATGGGAGGCACCTGAGCTAAATTTCAAGTGTCATAGCAAAGGGTATGAATACTTATGTCAATGTGATATTTCAGTTTTTTGTTTTTAATAAATTTACAAAACTTTCTGAAATCCTGTTTTCTCTTTGTCATTATGGGGTATTGAGTGTAGATTGATGAGGGAAAAAATGAATTTAAACGATTTCAGTATAAGGCTGCAACATAACAAAATGTGAAAAAGTGAAGGGGTCTGAATACTTTCTGAATGCACTGCAGATGATCTTACTGTGTTATAAGTTAACCTTTGAGGTTATTGTTTGTTCACAGCTGGTAGGAGGTGGCAGCTTAAAGCGATCCATTAACACTACCCGTTTTAATACATGGAGGTCAAGACATGATATCCTTGATATACCAAGATAATCAGCCGGTTCGTTAAACACCTGGGCCACAAACGTTTCCTGGCTGACCATACAAGAAGGTGGTAATTTGGCCTGTTAAAATTGATGACAGAGATTCCAGCCTGTTGAATTCTCAAATATGTTTGTGTTGTAATCTTATAGGGTCATACAGGCATCCAAGGACCACGCGGAATTCCGGGAGGACCAGGGAAGATGGTGAGCATCTGAGACGCCCGTTTTGAACTGCACTTTTTACAGTTACACTTGGTCCTCGGTTAACGTCGTGGTTGCGTTCCTGAAAAACACGACGTTAATTGAAACGACGTGAAATGGATCGATAGATCTCACAAGGAATACATTTATCTCGACGACGTAATAGCAAGTTATGGGTAAATAATCACGACATTCTTTGAAGCCTCGGTATCTAATTATAATAGACGTTATAACGAAACAACGTTAACCGGGACGACGTTAAGCGAGGACACCCTGTATTTGATGAAAATGAATTGATGACGTTTTCCAATCGTCACTATGTTGGTACATTTTCTATCTTCAAACGCGTATTGATTTGGGATTTCAAAAATCTTACCATTAGCAGTATATAGCCTGTTGCAATGTTATCCTTTGTTTGATGATGTGGATTGGGTGAGGGTGGGGAGAATATTGGGGGGGAGGGGGGTAAAGCGGTATATAAAATATCGGGGGAGGAGGAGAAGGGGGACAGGATGAACACATTGTGAAATCCTCCTCAAGACAAATAAATAAATGCACAAATAATGCAAACTTTTTTTTTAAGCAGCAGCTTGAGTGATGCGATATGTGGAACACTACATCTTCAACTAGAACAGCACTCGGTAGAGCGCATACCTCCACCAGGCTGAACAGTTTACATTTTGTATCCCACTGATAGGCCGGATCTTGATTTGGCCTGAACCAAAATCTAATCTGTTTGTTCTTGTCACCTAATCCATTTATCCACCCAGTTTGGCCAGAATCCGTCCACAAATTTTTGAAATATGCTAAAAATAGTTTTTGGGCCCACCTCTCAATGGTGAGGAATCACTTAAAAAAAAAAAAATTAACTAACTGTCGGATTCAGATCTTTACCAAAATTGAAGGACTTCTCTATTGTCACACACCGAATCTGTCCACCAAATTTCTTCCGCATCCATCCATAACTTTTTGAGATATCCTGTACACAAACAAAAAACAAACAAACAACCAAACAAGGGTGAAAACAGACCACCCTCACACCTTTGATGGCAGAGGAAATAACTAGTTGCTGAACTTTAAAGGGGTAACAAGGTGAATATCCAGAGGTAACTATTAATGGTCTCTGGGCGTGTACCAACTGTTTTCTGATGTTTTATTTTCCTAAGGGCGTGATGGGGCCCAAAGGAGCTGCCGGGTTCATTGGTGAACGGGGAGATGTGGTGAGTGATATGAGGCCTTGCAATGCGAGACTGTGCTGTACTCTTTCTCAGCTGTACTTCTCACCTCTGACCTCACTCGACACCAATGTTTATCTGCCATTCTCTTTCCCTTCCTCCTCTCAACCCAGGGCAACGCTGGTTTGGAAGGTCTCTCCGGCCATGTAGGGCCCAAGGGTGAGCAGGTGAGCCCAATGGTGTGCGCTCCTTGAACTTCCTGATACAACTGGAACTGGAATGTTCAGGAGTTCATCCTTATTATCTCTTACTCCCTCTCTGCACATCCACCTTTCCACTTATCCAACCTTTCTCCTGTCATCTACCTTTTTATCATCTTGCCTCATTACTCCCAACCTTGATCTCACTCACATCCTCTTAAATCTCTCACTTACTCTTTTGTTTTATCACTTTTGTCTCTCTTTTTCAGGGAGTGAATGGAATCGATCGGACAGATGGGCTTCCCGGCCGCAATGGTCTTCAGGTAACCTCTTACCTATTTAGCCCGTCATTGTGCTCAATCTTTATCTCGATTAATCCTCGTCCTGAATCCTAAGTTCCTCGTCTTCGTTTTCTTCATCTTAATCTTCTTCAGAGAGAGGGCAGCAGGTTCACAGGCTGACAGACGATTAATAGGGGAACAGGGAGATAAAGACATCATGTATGAACGGGTGAGCGGAAAGGGGCGCAAGGAGGGCAGGGTATGTAGGAAAGTTTGTGGTGATGATGGGAAGGGCACAAGACAAACCTGGGGAGTCATTTCCACAGCTGAGAGTATATAAGGATGAAGTAATGGAGGTGAGCGACCAGTTTAGTCTTTGGGAGGGTAAACAGTAATGAGTATATGCAACCTGGATGGGCTAGTGGAGAGGGCAGGAGGAGTGAGGCAATAGAAAACTGAGAGTCCATCAACCAGCCTGTGGTAGGTCAGAAGCAGACTCTTTCCGAAAGGTTTCAATAACACAGAGAGCCTTGGACTGCATTACCTCCAAGGGAGCAGAATGGTGAGCAACCGCATCAGTCCAAGGTCCGGGGACCCATTCTCCATGGTACTTCCTTCAACATTGTAATGAGCTCTGGACAACTTAGAATGGACTTAGCTCTGTAGCGAATACTGCGGTGTTGACTGGTGGGCCTCAATGGTCAGTTTGGAGATATGGACCGTCCAAAACAGGCTGACAGATTCTGAGGCCTAGTAGTTCCGGGTAAACGGTATCAGGGGTTAGTCTGAGAAGTAAACATGCGGGATCGAAACCTGATCCTATTGGAGAGACCGAGTGAGAACATGGGATTCAATAAGTGAATGAGAACATGGGATATGAACAATAATAATATTTATAATAACCTTAAGAATATTTATGATAAACATAATCAGGAAACAATGCAGTCCAACATTGTGATAAATGCTCTTTTGTAATCGACTGCAGGGAGAACCTGGAAAACATGGAAAAACTGGCCCAGCTGGAGAGAAGGGCTTGGCGGTGAGGCCTGGCAATCATTTTATTGTTATTTTTGCCAATATTTCACCACTCTTTATTTCCAGTACTTTATCTTCCTCAATTCTACATTGCCACTCAACGTAAGCTTTTACATTGGAGCGACATGCTATTTCAATGAACCCCACGTGTGGATCTCCATGTGTGGAACCCCACACGTGGATCTCCATGTGTGGAACCCCACGTGTGGATCTCCACGTGTAGAACCCCACGTGTGGATCTCCATGTGTGGAACCCCATGTGTACATCTCCATGTGTGGAACCCCATGTGTACATCTCCATGTGTGGAACCCCACGTGTACATCTCCATGTGTGGACCCCACGTGTGCATCTCCATGTGTGGAACCCCACGTGTGCATCTCCATGTGTGGAACCCCACGTGTGCATCTCCATGTGTGGAACCCCACGTGTGCATCTCCATGTGTGGAAACCCACGTGTACATCTCCATGTGTGGAACGAACCCCATGTGTGGATCTCCATGTGTGGAACCCCACACGTACATCTCCATGTGTGGAACCCCACACGTGGTTCTCCATGTGTGGAACCCCACGTGTGGATCTCCACGTGTAGAACCCCACGTGTAGAACCCCACGTGTGGATCTCCATGTGTGGAACCCCACGTGTACATCTCCATGTGTGGAACCCCATGTGTACATCTCCATGTGTGGAACCCCACGTGTACATCTCCATGTGTGGAACCCCACGTGTGGATCTCCATGTGTGGAACCCCACGTGTGGATCTCCATGTGTGGAACCCCACGTGTAGATCTCTATGTGTGGAACCCCACGTGTGGATCTCTATGTGTGGAACCCCACGTGTGGATCTCCATGTGTGGAACCCCACGTGTGGATCTGCATGTGTGGAACCCCACGTGTGGATCTCCATGTGTGGAACCCCACGTGTGGAACCCCACGTGTGGATCTCCATGTGTGGAACCCCACGTGTGGATCTCCATGTGTGGAACCCCACGTGTGGATCTCCATGTGTGGAACCCCACGTGTGGATCTCCATGTGTGGAACCCCACGTGTGGATCTCCATGTGTGGAACCCCACGTGTGGATCTCCATGTGTGGAACCCCACGTGTGGATCTCCATGTGTGGAACCCGACGTGTGGATCTCCATGTGTGGAGCCCCAGTGTGCGTCTCCATGTGTGGAACCCCATGTGTGGAACCCCACGTGTGGAACCCCACGTGTGGATCTCCATGTGTGGAACCCCACGTGTGGATCTCCATGTGTGGAACCCCACGTGTGGATCTCCATGTGTGGAACCCCATGTGTACATCTCCAAGTGTGGAACCCCACGTGTACATCTCCATGTGTGGAACCCCACGTGTGGATCTCCATGTGTGGAACCCCATGTGTACATCTCCAAGTGTGGAACCCCACGTGTACATCTCCATGTGTGGAACCCCACGTGTGGATCTCCATGTGTGGAACCCCACGTGTGGATCTCCATATGTGGAACCCCACGTGTGGATCTCCATGTGTGGAACCACACGTGTGGATCTCCATGTGTGGAACCCCACGTGTGGATCTCCATGTGTGGATCTCCATGTCTGGAACCCAACGTGTGGATCTCCATGTGTGGAACCCCACGTGTGGATCTCCATGTCTAGAACCCAACGTGTGCATCTCCATGTGTGAAACGCCACATGTGGATCTCCATGTCTAGAACCCAACGTGTGCATCTCCATGTGTGAAACGCCACATGTGGATCTCCATGTGTGCAACCCCAAGTGTGGATCTCCATGTGTGGAACCCATGTTTGGAATCCCATAAGTGGATCCATAGTGTAAGATTTGTTCTAATGTTGCTCATGAAGCAACACTGACTTATGAAAGTTGCTCACCGCAACCTGCCCCCTTTTAACTGTGTGTTCCAGGGTCCACCAGGATCAGTCGGGGTGAAAGGTGAAGCGGGTCTCCCGGTGGGTATCGCTACCTCAACAAACATTTGAGTTCTATCATAAAGTTCGGAAGTGACTGGTGCTTCTGTACCTTTATCGCCTGCATTCATTTTTTGACGTTCAAGATTTCGACTTCGCAACCTTGACCCATAGAGTACACCTTTCTTTTGGAAAGGCCTTTAATCCAGATATCCTGTCAGCATCTATGTTGTGGATGTCAAAGATCCCACAACACCACCTGAAAATACTAGGCAATTGTGTGTCAGTGCCTTGGCCAAATTCCTGCCCCTTAATTTTTACCATTAATTGTTTCTGGCCTTCACGGTCTCTTCACATCATCAGAATATCCCACACAATTCCCAGTGGTTGTGCGACTCCAGTCAATTGACTTGAACGTCTTGGTACCATGTCTTCGCCACCACCAGCTGGTAGACATACCATCATCCTAAGCTACTAAGATGACTGCTAAAGATTTTTCTTATGGTTGAGCTATGATTTATATCAGCACCACCATCACCCAGCAGTCAAACGTGTTTTGTCCTGTTGCCATCTTCCATAAAGCTAAGCGTTATGGAGAAGTAACGAATCATCTCGTGGAGACAAGGCCTTAGTGTAGCTAAGAGTGGGATAGTGTAAGAATACGGTTTGACACTGACTGTCGTGATTGCAGGGTGATCCCGGTCTTCCAGCTGAAGCTGGTCCTGTGGGCAACAAGGGCGAGTTGGTACGTACACATACGCGAGCTGAAACCGTTTCTGTAACTGTTATTGGTCTTCACTGAGATGTCTCACGTAGTGGCCGTAAACGTAGCACAAGGACAACCAGGCCATTGGCTGTACCCTGAGATGTTGTAGCAACAGTTGCGTATTTTGCAATCCATAGTCCGTGTTCCAGAACCTTTTCTGCTCAAACATGAGGCCATTTCTTACCGAGAATGTCTCATGACCTTACAAGTCATTGAAGATTGGGTCCACCTGGGTCCTTTACTCCAAGTCCGACCTTGAATAAGCCACTGTGTTGGTCCAATTTTAAGGCCTTGCTCTCATATTTTCCAAATTGAATGTTCAAAGTTGCATCTTAGCAAGTCAAGATCTCCTGTTTGGTGGTTGCATATAACTCCACGACTGCTAAACTCTACCCCGCAGGGGCCTCCTGGAGTCCGTGGGGAGACGGGGATGCCTGGCGTACGTGGTGCATCTGTAAGTAAAGGTTAACATGGCTACAGCTTAACTATATACATATCCGAGCGAGAGAGAGAGGGGGGAGGGGGGTATTGTGTGTGTGTGCCTGTGCGTGTCTGTGTGCGCATGGGTACACATATACGTGTGTGTGTATGTGTGTGTGTGCGCGCGCGCATGGGTACACATATACGTGGGTACACATTTTGCACGTATCTGTACTTGTTTTATTCTTTTATTTTTTCATCAAACATCGAGGAAGCCATAAAATTGAAATCCACGAAGTTGTAATCTCAGCTACTCAAGGTGTCGGTCACCAGTCTTGTCGCATCCATAAATGATGCAACTCAGTCACAATGATCCTCTAATACATAAACCATTAAGCATAACAGGAGTTGGCTAAGCAGAACATTTTTTGAAGGCTTTTTTCTACAAGAGTGAGGTTCATGTAAGAGCAAGGTTAAATGGACAGTAGGGTAGATCAAGGGGCAACACAACCAGCAAGAGGATAAACCACCAAGAAAGAAAGGGCGGAAACACTGAAATTTGTTAAGTAAGAGGGTTGGATTAGGAAGGCTAATGGGGTTAATAAAGATCATGGTCATGGTGAGGGATGACATGAGATGCTCGACTTGAAACTGCTTGCATGAAGCGTTGGAGGGAAGAGTGGGAATGAAGAACAGACTCTGGAAGTTGGTGCCATGGATGAGGGAAGTGAGGAACAAATGAACTGAGGTGCACATTAAGCCTGGATTTTGGAAGTTTAACCAGGAGGGAGTTATACTACTGGAGCAAAAAAAAGCATCCATCCTGGAGTAGGTGGGGAGGGTCGTAGTGCAGAGAGCAGAGGCAGCAATATCAGAGAATAGACAGAAAAAAAAGAGTGGTGTGTTGTACAAAATATCACAACAAGACACCTTTATCGAGTACAATCGGTTTTTCTTTGTGGGGATAAACCATGCATGTTCAGACTGGGAAGTTGTCCCATTACTTTTGGTAATTGGTCTTTAATCGCAATAGCACCGTCATTTATATTTTTCACACATCCTAAACCTGAACTAACCTCAACGTGCTAATGAAACACTCACTGTAATGCGGGAGGGCCTCCTGGAGCAAAGGAACTAACGGAAAAGGAAGTGCAAAGGCTTCGATCATGGAGAGCTCATTAGTCCGGCCCTTGAACTGCTACAGGTGCTAGGTAGTTGGGAAAGCAGGAAGAGGCAGTTGATGGCACGAGCAATTAAAGAGAAGGCACGTTTATGAGTTCCTCATGCACGCAGATTCACACATCGATAATGATGACCAGCTGAAGCCATAGTAGAGGATCAGTACTAATGTCCCGTGACCAGATCTCTGGAACAAAGCTTTGAAAGTGTTTTTGACATGCCTGAAGGGTACTGAACAAATTTGGCTTGGGCTGCCCTCTTCAAAGTTCTGGAAACTTTCGGTGGCGGTCAAATGAGGTCAAACAGGGGTCCAAAAAAAAAAAAATTAATCCTTTTGAAAAGTATACCAAATTACTCGTCTGGTCATAAGGAATCCAAAAAGGTATAGTTTGCCTTATCTGCGAACTTTAGTTACCGCGCTATGGACAGAAACATGAAAAGGTCAACGCACTTTGGGCAGGGGGTCAAATTTACTAATACGGTTAATATTGTCAATTTCAATATTGGTGTCTAATTAAATGTTTTCTGACATGACAAATTCAACTGAACAACTTTGAAAATTCAAAATAGCCACCTTGACCTTGAAATTTCAAAATGGCCGCCATAAATGAATGTTTGTACATAAAAGCGGGTAACCCTAGGCACAAAGCTAGGGTTGGCTCACTATAAGTGAGCTATCCTCACAAGTGAGATATTGCACAGCACGGTGATGGCAGTAGCGGCCGTACGTAACACAAAAACAACCAGGTGATTCTTGATTTTATTTTTATGGTGTGGAATTTAACTGATTTTTTCTTTTTTCTGTTGCATGACCATGACGTCATATAATGACGTCGAAGGGGATCCCAGGGCCCCAAGGAGCTATCGGTCCACGTGGAGCGAAGGGGAGGCAGGTACGTCGCTACCTATCGTCATTGCGCCCTTGGACATCTACAAATAATATGCAAACAAATCATTAACTATTCTTGAGTCTTGCACGTAGGTACATAATAAATAGAAGCGTTACGATTATAGGCAAGCATCAGCGACCTCTTGCTCGATATCGATTCAGGTTTTTATGTCACAGTTTACAGTTATATAAATTAGAATTTTCAAATGTTTGATATCAATTCAGGTTTTTTGTTTTTACGGATGCATTTACGGTTATTTTTTTTTACCTCTGCCACCGAAGGTGGATTGAGGTTATGTTTTCACCCCTGTCTGTCTGTCTGTCTGTCTGTCGTTTGTTTGTGAACAAGATATCTCAAAAAGTTATGGACGGATTTGGACGAAACTTGGTGGAGAGGATGTGTTTTTGACATGGACGAATCGATTCGATTTTGGTGAAGATCCGAATATGGATTCGGATACGGCAGTTATTAATTTTTTTCAGTCATTCTTCACCATTGGGATATCGGGCCAAAAGCGATACATACCATGATATTTAAAAAAGTTATGGACGAGTTGTTACTAAACTTGGTGGATGAGTTGGTTAGGTGACAAGAACAAGCCGATTCGATTTTTGTTCAGGTCCGAATCCAGATCCGGCCTATCAGTGGATACAAAACATACTGTTCAGTCTGGCGGAGGTATGTGTTCTCCTGAGTGCTGTTCTAGTTTATTTAAGTTTTCATTTACAGACACTTTACAACGGTTCTGTTATTTTCCCGGGTACCAGCTTCGATGTCTGTTGGCATGCCACATTTCAGCTTTCAATGACACCCAATATCAATATAAATCAGTTACTGGTTAGAATGAGCTTTATATATTTTTTTATATATATATATATATATATATATATATATATATATATACATATACATACATATACATACATATATATACATATATATATATATATACATATATATATATATATATATATATATATATATACATATATATATATATATATATATATATATATACATATATATATATATATACATATATATATATATATATATATATATATACATATATACATATATATATACATATATATATATATATACATATATATATATATATATATACATATATATACATATATATATATATATACATATATATATATATATACATATATATACATATATATATATATATACATATATATACATATATATACATATATATACATATATATACATATATATATATACATATATATATATATACATATATATATACATATATATATATATACATATATATATATATATATATATATATACATATATATATATACATATATATATATATATATATATATATATATATATATATATATATATATATATATATATATATATATATATATATATATATATATATATTGTTATAGATCGCGGTTAGGATGTTATAGACCGAGCGGTGGTTTAAAACCGCGACCTAACAAAACTCACCCGATTCCATCCGAACGTTGGTTGTATCGCACCCTAGCTGCTCAATGAGGGAAAAGACAAAAGCGACGCAATGCAAGAGGAAAACGGAGACAAAAAAAAAGGTTTGAAATATTACTACTGAATTTATTTCTACTATTTACACACAAGCAACAAAAAGCAATTCAGTTTATTTACAAGTACAAGACGCAGGTGACACAGTGCAAATTTAGCTTATCTACAGACTTAACTTATTACCCAGGACAGAACAAACAAAGACGACTCACACGGGGAATTGCAGGAATCGCAGGATGTGGATGGCTGGAGGGAGAGGGAGAGGTCCAAGGGGGGGTCCCGCCGCACAACCGGCGCGTTCAGCAGCCGCCGTTCCTGCCCCCTTTTGCGGTTGCCGGGTGTCGCTGCTGCGGCGGCCTGCAGTTGCCTTGCCAGGCCTTGTCTTACTCGCTTCTCACCACCGACTTCTCACCACCGCAACCAACTGTGACCACTGACCCTCCTTTTTGGCACCCGACTCAGACCAACTCTTCTCTCTCTCTTTCTCTCTCGGTGCAACCAACTCCTCCTCTCTCTCTCTTTCTCCGACCAACCCAGAGTGCATCTCTCTTTCTTCTTCTTTTTTTCTCCACTTCCGGTTGCGCCCTTTTATAGCGCCCCCAGCGATCACGCCCCCGGCGCTTTGGACACGCCCATCGGGGCGCTCACCTCGGCCCTGGCTGGTCGCACGACCCTCGGGCTCCGCCCCGGATGACGACGGGCGGGCGCGCCCCTCCCCTCCTCTGACGAGGTGGAGACACGCCTTTCTTCCCTGACTCGAGCCTCGTGGTCAATGGCGGTTATTGGAGGGGAGGCGATTGGGAATCGAGGGCTCAGCAATGACGAGAGGGGATGTAATATGGCAATCGAGGGTCGGCAATCACGAAAGGGGGATGTGAAGGAAATGGGGATTTTTGGGGATGGGAATGGAAGGGGATCTATTCTCTTTCACTGGTGCAATGGAGTACTTTTAATTAATGGGAGACACAGCCTTATCCTAAAACACAGAATAAGAGATAACTATCGAACATGAATATCCTATGATTGGCTGACGTGTATGCTTGTGGACTATGGGACGCCCTTTTGATCTTACACAGCTCCGGAGGCAGGAGGCACAGCACAACAACAATAATAATAATCATACAGCACACAATAAAAAATATATATATACAGTCCTCATATCCACAACACTGCACTCTCCTCCTCTTAGGCACGTCCCGGGCCTACAACTTTTAGCTTTAGCGTGACACGTAGGTGTAGTTCCCTCTATTTTTAACCTGACCCTGAGTGCGACAGTTTAAACATAAATAAATGTGTCCCGCTGCTCCATTGCACCCTGCCTAACAGACTTTCGCCCACAGTTAACCGAATTGCGGAATGGTCTTCAAACTATACACTGACGGTGGGGAGCATTATTTACAATGACTCTGCTTTTATTTACAAAACTAACCCAGGACCTGTAATTGTTCTTTCTGGGGGGAGGACAGTCTGCTCTGCATCAATGCACCATTAAAGCACCCAACAACGCACCAATACACACCCAAGCACCAATCGGTGCAGTCCCCATTGTTCAATGAATAAAATAAAACCAACAAACCCAACCCTGCAGGTGTCTCTTGCTCTTCGGCTCCCTCTGCTGGTTATCATTATTTCTTCCAGTTGTTGTCATTTTCATTTGCTTTGCTTACTGGCGGCCTATTTGCAATAAAGCTTGCCCAAACGTGTCCATTTTATTTATCTTTATTTATGGCCCACAGGGCTGACTACGTGTGGTTCACCTGTGGGGCATCGGTGCCCTGTGGCCAAGGTCCGCCAGCAAGATT
This sequence comes from Myxine glutinosa, assembly GCF_964187855.1. Classification (NCBI taxonomy): domain Eukaryota; kingdom Metazoa; phylum Chordata; class Myxini; order Myxiniformes; family Myxinidae; genus Myxine; species Myxine glutinosa. The sequence continues at coordinate 27,539,157 of NC_136265.1, forward strand.
TCGGGCCCTCATGGCCGGTTCCAGCAGAGGGGCCTTGCCCCAACCCATGGGGTCCATAAGTGGTGCTCGGCCACTGACATGTGGTCCATAATGTGGTGCATCGATGCAGACAGCTGGTTCTGGGAATTTCGGGCGCACAATGGCCGACCCACGCACGCTCCCCTCGGCGCCCAACGGCGCACAGGTCATGTGGGAGACAAAAGGGGGACAAGACAAATGAGCGAGGGGTAAGGTCTCAAGGGTACACATCAAAAAGGCAATGCAAGGCGAAATGCGTACGGAGGGCGCAGTGAGAAAGCTCGTCCCTACCGTACGTCACCCCCCTGTTACCTAGCCCACCCTTGCCCTTACCCCATATGTACAAAACCTACACATTACCAATTCGTCACTACTGTCACGTCTTCCCCATATTTCCCCTATATCAAATTCGTCACCACAATCCCTCTACTTCAAAAATTTGCCATCATCAATTCATCATCAATCCTCATAAGGAGGCAGAGATGGAACATCAAAGCACAATGTCACACCCACGTCATGATGCGTCTCACAATCCAAACATTTGCATCATAAAAATAATTAAACCATGGCATGGTGTGGAGTTACCTGTCACCTCCGGTGAGTGGGTGCAGATGGTGCGAGGAGATCCTTCATCCTAACTATCCTCTAAACGACTTTAACACACTTTACACTACCCGGGGTCTTTCTCCGGCCAAACCATTGGCCCTCTTACACTATGGGTTCTAAAAACCAATTCCCATTGGCCAAACTGTGGTGCTTTTCAATTTGGGGTCTCACTCCCCCGATTCATCTCCCGGTGCCCTCGCACAATTTCTGGGCCGCGACGTGTAGCTCTCCCAACAGGTCTACCCACCTGCACACCTCCACCACTGTAGTTGCCACCCGAGCTTACCTAGCTCCTCACCCTAACCTATCTAACTGGGGGCAGCCCCTCTCCTGGCTCTGTCACCCCATGGTGCCCTCTGGCACTGGGCTACCCGGGTCCGTCCTCCGGATCCTCGGGCCCCATCCACAACAACTACTACCGGCTCCCAGAGCCCACCTGCGGCCTCACCTGGCCGACATCCTTACAGTGGTGGAGTGCCCAAACCAACTACACACACTAACAGGCTACACGCCCAGCCATTTCCACAACACTAATGCACCCATCCAAGTACCATTCTGCAACCGCACCACAGATGCCAATATCCAACCACAATTTACCTGTACCCTCTACCTAACACTTACACTACCCGCCCCGGGTATCCGTGATGGGGGTCCACTCTTCCCCCATTCACACCTTCGCACCATGCACACCACTCCGTAATTTCCACCATTCTCACTCCACGACCATCCATTCCAATACTCCAGATATTCCACACTACCATTTATTCCACACACCTGTCCTCCATTCACCTGTCGTTGCACACCTGTGCAATCATACCTGGTGCCACCTGCACCCTCCTTTCTTCCTGGACCATCTGGTCATCACAATACACCTCACCATCATCATCACTCATACACTGTTCCACACACCTGTTCAGTTGCACACCTGTGCAATCACACCTGTTCAATCACTCACACACACGGCATCATCTCAGCTAACTCCTCCCCTCTGAAACTTGCGCTTCCCAGTCGTCCCTTTAAACTATTGCGCTCCCACGTCATTATCAACCACACTAATCTACCTGCGTCCCCACTACAGGTATCAGTCACTAACTAAACTTAACGTTACCTCATGTCATCTTCGCTAGATCCCTACACACGATATATCCTAACCCACCCGGGCTAGTTTTCACTGCCATACACCCCATAAACTATTGCTCCTTTGCCCCCACTCTGTGAGGGATGGTGGATTTGCCATCCCACCACATCGGGGGTCTCTCACTATCAATTTTGTTCGTCCAGATTCCACAAGTCAAAAATTTTCTATTTAGTGCCAATTCTATTCACTTTTCTAAATTTCGTTTTAAATCACTATCACTATCACCATCACCCGTCTACTTATTACATCCTCTCGGTGCGCCAATTTCCTTCGAAAGCTCGGCTTCGTACAGCCGAGCCATGAACGCGGGTTCTTTTGTGCCAGCGGCTGGATACGTCCCGCATCCGTGGCAGGGATGGGGGCTTACCCGGGCCGAGATCCCACGCACCACCTCGGCGTGGAGCCATCCAATGTCCCGATCTCGACCTGCCGGCACGTCTCAATAGAAAGTGGTCGCCATGACGACCCTTCCTATCGGGCGGCCCGCTCCGTCTAGTGGAGCCCGGACGCGGCCGTTCCACGCGAGGCCCAGCGTGGATCGCGCACGGCAGTTCTTTCGAAACCGCCGTGGTTCGGATCCCCGCTGGTTCTCGCGGCACGCGAAGCCCGGCACGCACCGAGGGCCCGATTCGGCTATAAGTCGTTCTAAACTCTACCCCGTCTAACGTCGATGCTTCACCTGGACGCTTACACCCCGCAGCCCGTTCCTTGCTCACACATCCAGCCGTGCCCATGCTCCTCGTACCTTTCCTTACACACCCAGGTACACCCATTCCACTCACAGCCTTGGTCACACACCTGACCACCGAACACTTTGGCACACATTCGTTGCTCGCACACCTCACCAATAAACCGCTTCGCGCCCCCTCCTCGGCCCCCTCCTCTGTGACAATCACAGGTGTGCCCTCATTCGCACACCCAACCACGTGCCTCACCACCAACTCCAGCGTGCATTCCCACTCACGCTCTACCATTCCAGGTGTGCATCCTTCCATCCCAGGTGTACATCCTCGCTCACCTGTCACAACCAACTCACTCTCCTTGTCACTCTCAATACTCTCACCTCCATTCTTGCCAGCGCACTCACCCTTACTCTTGACAGCACACTCTTTCCCCATGCACCTGTCCGTTACACACCTTTCTCGCGCACACTCTGCCGCACCTTGTCCCGTTACACCCTCTGTAACACTCACCACAGGCATGCATTCTCCCTTACTCTTGACAGCATGCGCTTTCCCCATGCACCCGTCCGTAACACACCTTTCTCGCGCATCCTCCCGCGCACACTTTTTCGTTACCTCCTCCGTAACACTCACCACACCGCGCTTCCCTGTGCTCCCTCGCACACGCGCTACGACCGACTCACTCCTGACGGCACACTCACTCCTCGGCGTGCACTTTTTCCTCACACACCCCATGGTCGGACATTCTCGCACACCTCTTTTTTCGCACACCTGACCTGTCGCACACTTCACCAACGGCCTTTCACGAACACCCGGATCCAAACCAATCCCCAAGCCGACTGAATCTCCCCTCACATCATGTACATTGCCACTCACCTCCGTACCTCGTCGCACCTCCTCTGCCACCTGCAAACTTTTTATTTGGTTAGTGAGCACCGCATCATGATTTGAACACAGACCTTGTACATATTCCATGACTTCCTCCTTTATCTCCCTCTTAGTTTCTGTCCGTCCCTTCTTAATTTCACTCACCTCTTCTCCCACTTCCTCTAGTTTTTGTTTAACCTCTTTTATTTCTCGGTGCGTCCCCTCAAGTTCGTCCTCTAAGGCTACCGTGACCGTCTCTATGTGCATCCTCACCTGCCGGTCCTTTGTCTCCATTATCTCTGTCACCTCCTCCACCCTCATTGTCAGTTCCTCCCGTACCATCTGACATTGCCTCTGCGTCGCTATTAATTCGTTTTTAATTTCTTTTTGTGTCGCCTTTAACCCTCCTAGTACCGCAGTGTTCTTTTGAACCTGCTCCACTAACTTAGTTTGTCCCTCTGTCAGCTGCTCCACCTCCTCCGTCAGATCTTCTATTCCCCCTTGTAACTTAGCCGTATTATTCCTCACTTCTTTCTCTATACGCTTTTCGCCTCGCTTTACCTCCTCGCGTAGCCCCGAGACCTCCTCACTCACCCCTCGTCGTATTTCCTCCATCTGGTTCCCCATCTGTTCGATTTCCCGGGCGGATTGTTCCCCTATTTCCCGCAATTTGTCCTCCATCCTATTTTCTAACCCCATTAACCCATTTTTCACCCCCTCTAACTGATTCTCCTGGGCAGCCATTCTATTTTCCACCCCCGTTAACCCATGTTTCACCCCTTCTATCTGATTCTCCTGGGCAGCCATTCTATTTTCTACCCCCATTAACCCATTTCTCACCTCTTTTATCCCGTTGTCTAACCCCTCAAAATTATTGTCTAACTTCTCACCGGTACCCCTCGCTTCGTCCCTCATTACCCCCATTTGGTTTCCCATTACCCCCATTTTGTTTCCCATTACCCCCAATTGCTTATTCTGAGCCTCCATCCGGTTCCCCATTTGATCCATTTTTGCATTCAGTTGGGTCAAGAATAATCTGAGGTCAAACCCGGTTTGCCCAGCGTCCCCAGCCGCCACCGCGGGCTCGCCCTCCGCGGCGCCGCTATTTTGGGACCCTTCAACCACGTGAGCGAGCGCGCCATTTTGCGCGCCTGATATTCCCGCAACCACATTGCCATTTTCCTCCTCCCTTTCTTCCCCGAAGTCCTGGGTTACTTCTAACCCCTCTATCTCTCCCACCGGCATCCCGTCGCCTTGGACAGCCATGGCACGATTTCAAAATTCGGGCTTTTCCTTTAAAACAAAACAAATTTCGTACTTTATAATTTTGAGCGCGTGAAGCGCGCTCCGGGTCGATCTCACTCCCCGACACCAATTGTTATAGTACTAACACAATTGGTGTCCAAAATTTGGGCTAAATAAATTTAGTCCCAGGTTCGAATCCA